>NW_023046046.1:0-79787 GCF_011762505.2 Arvicanthis niloticus | reverse complement strand
AAACAAAAGGGCATCCAGAGACAGGAGAGGACAAAAGGGCATCCAGAGGGATGAGAGAACAGAAGATCATGCAGAGAGAGAAGAGAACAGAAGGGCATCCAGAGAGAGGAGAATACTTGAGGGTATCTAGAGAGTCGAGAGAACTGACAGGGATAGGGAGAGAGGAGAAGACAGAAGGGCATCCAGAGAGAGGAGAGGACAGAAGGGCAAACAGAGACTGGAGAGGACAGAAGGGCATCCGGAGAGAGGGAGGAAAGAAGGGCATCCTGAGACTGGAGAGAACAGAAAATCATCCAGAGAGAGGAGAGAAGAGTAGTGCATCCAGAGAAAGGAGAAGAACGGAGGTCATTCAGACAGAAGAGAGAACAGAAGGGCATCCACAGAGAGGAGAAGACTGAAGGGCATCGAGAAAGAGGAGAGGACAGAAGGGAATCCAGAGAGAGGAGAGAATAGAAGAGCATCTAGAGAGAGGAGAGGACAGAATGGAATACAGAGAGAGGAGAAGACAGAAAAACATCCTGAGAGATGATAGAGCAGAAAGGCATCCAGAGAGAGGAGAAAACAGGAGGGCATACAGAGACAGGAGAGGACAAAAGGGCATCCAAAGAAAGGAGAGAACAGAAGGGCATCCAGAGGGAGGAGAGGACAGAAGGCCATCCAGAGAGAGGAGAAGACAGAAGGGCATGCGGAGAGAGGATAGAACACAAGGGCATCCAGAGGGATGAGAGAACATAAGAGCATCCATAAGAGAAGAGAGCATAAGGTCATCCACAGAGATGAGAAAAAAAGTGAATCTAGAGAAAGAAGAAAAGAGAAGTGCATGTAGAGCGGAGAAGACAGAAGGGAATTTATAGAGAGGAGAAGACAGAAGGGCATTCGGATAGAGGAGAGAACAGAAGGGCATCCAGAGAGAGGAGACAACAGAAGGTCATCCAGATGGAGGAGAAGACAGAAGGGCATACAGCTAGAGGAGAGGACAGAAGGCAATCCGGAGAGAGGAGAGAACAGAAGGGCATCCGGAAAGGGGGAGCATAGAAGGGCATCCTGAGACTAGAGAGAATAGAAAATCATCAGGACAGAGGAGAGAGGGGTAGAGCTACCAGAGAGATAAGAAGAAAGAAGGTCATCCAGACAGAGAATAGAACAGAAGAGCATCCACAGAGAGGAGAAGACAGAAGGGCATCCAGAGAGAGGAGGATACAGAAGGGCATCCAGCGTGAGGAGAAGAAAGAAGGGCATACACAGAGAGGAGAAAACACAAGGGAATCCAGAGAGAGGAGAGTACAGAATGGCATCAAGAGAGAGTAGAGAACATAAGGGCATTCAGAGAGAAGAGAAGACAGAAGGCCATCCAGAGAGAGGAGAGAACAGAAGGGCATCCAGAGAAAGGAGAAGACCGAAGGTCATCCAGAGAGAGGAGAGGACAGAAGGGCCTCCATAGAGAGGAGAGAATAAAAGGCCATGCAGAGAGTGGAGAATACATAAGGGCATCCAGAGAGAGGAGAGACCAGAAGTGCATTCAGAGAGAGGAGAAGACAGAAGTGCATCTGGAGAGAGGATAGAACAGAAGGGCATTCAGAGAAAGGAGTGAACAGAAGAGCATCCAGAAAGAGGAGAGAACAGAATGGCTTCCAGAGAGAGGAGAGGACAGAAGAGCATCCACATAGAGGGGAGAAGAGAATAGTATCGAGAGAAAGGAGAGAACCGAAGGGCATACAAAAAGAGGATAGGACAGAAGGACATCCAGAGATTGGAGAAACAGAAGGGCATCCAGAAATAGGAGAAGACACAAGGACATCAAGATAGAGGAAAGACCAGTAGGGCATCCAGAGACAGGAGAATACAAAAGGGCATCCAGGGAGGAGAGAGTAAAGAACGGCATTTGGAGAGAGGAGAGAACAGAAAGGCATCCATAGAGAGGAGAAGACAGAAGGGCCTCCATATAGAGGAGAGTAAAGAAGGGCATAGAGAAAGAGGAGAGAACAGAAGGGCATCCAGAATGAGAAGAGGACAGAAGGACATCCACAGAGAGTGGAGATCTGAAGAGCATCTAGAGATAGGAGAGAACAGAAGGGCATCCAAAGAGAGCAAAAGACAGAAGGGCATTCAAAGAGAAGGGAGAACAAAAGAGCATCGAGAGAAAGAAGAGGACAGAAGGGCATCCAAAGAGATGAGAAGACAGAAGGACATCCAGAGATAGCAGAAAACAGAAGGGCATCCAGAGAGAAGAGCAACCCAAAGGCATCTAGAGAGAGGACAGGCCACAAGGGAATCCAGAAAGATGAGAGAACAGAAGATCATCCAGATAGAGAAGAGAACAGAAGGACATACAGAGAGAGGAGAGGACACAAGGGAATCCATCGAGATGAGAGATCAGAAGATCATCCAGAGAGAGAAGAGAACAGAAGGGCATACAGATATATGAGAGGACAGAAAAAAATCCAGAGAGCAGAGAACAGAAGGGCATCCAGAAAGATGAGAATACAGAAGGGCATCAGTAGAGAGGAGAGACCAGAAGGTCATCAGGAGATAGGAGAAGAAAGAAGTTCCTCCAGAGAGAGGAGAAGACCAAAGGGTATTCAGAGAGACAAGAAGACAGAAGGTCATCCAGAGAGAGGAGAGAACAGAAGGGCATCCAGAGTGAGGAGAGTACAGGAGAGAATCCATAGAGACAGGAGTACAGAAAGGCAACCAGAGAAATTAGAGGAGAGAAGGGATCCAGAGAGAGGTGAGGACAGAAGGGCATCCACAGAGAGGAGAGAAAAGAAGAGCATCGGACGAAAGGAGAAAACAGAAGGGCATCTAAAGAGAGGAGAGGACAGAAGGGCATACATAGAGAAGAGAAGACAGAAGGACATCCAGAGAGAGGAGAGGACAGAAGGGTATTCAGATAGAGGAGAGACCAGAATGGCATCCAGAGAAAAGAGAAGACAGAAGGGCATCCAGTGAGAGAAGAGAACAGAAGGGCATCCAGAGGCAAAAGAAGACAGAAGGGCATCAATAGAGAGGTGAAAACAGAACTGCATGCAGAGAGAGAAGAAAGAAGGGCATCCAGAGTGAAGTGAAGACAGAAGAGCATCCGGAGAGAGGAGAGATCAGAAGGTCATCCAGATAGAGGAGAACACAGAAGGGCATCAAGAGAGAGGAGAGGACAGAAGGGCATCTAGGGAGAGGAAAGAACAGAAGGGCAACCAGAGAGGGGAAAAGAAAAGGGCATCCGGAAAGAGGAGAGAACAGAAGGTCATCCAGAGAGATGAGACAACAGACGGTCATTCATAGTGACAAAAAGACAGAAGGGCATCCAGAGAGAGGAGAGGACAGAAGGGCATCTAAAGAGAAGAGAACGAAAGGGCATCCAGATAGAGGAGAAGACAGAAGTGCATCCAGAAAGATGAGAGAACAGAAAGGCATGTAGAGTGAGGAAAAGAAAGAAGGGCATCCGTAGATAGGTTAAAACAGAAGGGCATCCAGAGAGAGGAGAAGACAGAAGTGCATCCAGAGAGATGACTGGACAGAAGAGCATCCAGAGAGTGCAGAGATCTGATGGGAATACAGAGAGAGGGGGATACAGAAGGGCATCCAGAGAGAGGAGAGGACAGAAGGGAATCAAGAGAGAGAAGAGGACACAAGGGCATCCAGATAGAGGAGAGAACAGAAGGGCATCCAGAGAGTGGAGAGTACAGAAGGGAATCCAGAGAGAGGAGAGAACAGAAGGTCATCCAGAGAGATGAGACAACAGACGGTCATTCATAGTGATGAAAAGACAGAAGGGCATCCAGAGAGAGAAGAGGACAGAAGGGCATCCAAAGAGAAGAGAACAGAAGGGCATCCAGACAGAGGAGAAGAGAGAAGTGCATCCAGAGAGATGAGAGAACAGAAAGGAATGTAGAGAGAGTAAAAGACAGAAGGGCATCCGTAGATAGGTTAAAACAGAAGGGCATCCAGAGAGAGGAGAAGACAGAAGGGCATCCAGAGAGATGACTGGACAGAAGAGTATCCGGAGAGTGCAGAGATCTGAAGGGCATACAGAGAGAGGGGAAGACAGAAGGGCATCCAGAGAGAGGAGAGGACAGAAGGGAATAAAGAGAGAGGAGAAGACAGAATGGCATCTGGATAAAGTAGAGAACAGATGGTCATCCATAGAGAGGAGAAAACAGACGGTCATCCAGAGAGACAAAAAGACAGAAGGGCATCCAAAGGGAGGAGAGAACAGAAGGGCTTCCAGGGAGATGAGAGGACACAAGGGCATTCAGAGATATGAGAGAACAGGAGATCATCCAGAAAGAGAAGAGAACAGAAGGGCTGCCAGAGAGAGGTGAAGACAGAAGGCCATCCCGAGAGAAGAGAGGACAGAAATGGCATCCAGAGAGAGAAGAGGACAAAAGGGCATATGGATAGAGGAGAGAACAGAAGGGCATCCAGAGAGTGGAGAGTACAGAAGGGAATCCAGAGAGAGGAGAGTACAGAAGGGCATCCAAAGAAAGGAGAAAACAGAAGGGCATCCAGAGAGTGGAGAGGACAGAAGGACATCCCAAAAGAAGAAAGAACAGAAGGGCATCCAGAGAGATGAGAGAACAGGAGAGAAGCCAGGAAGAGGAGAGAACAGAAGCCCATCCAGGGAGAGCAGAAGAGTGCAGGACATCCAGAGAGAGAAAAGGACCAAAGGGCATCCAGAGAGATGAGAAGACAGAAGGTCATCCAGAGAGAGGAGAGGTCAGAATGGCATCCAGTGAAAAGAGAGAACAGAATGGCATCTAGAGAGAGGAGAAAACAGAACCATATCCAGAGTGAGGAGAAAATTGTCGGGTAACCAGATGGAGGAGAAGACAGAAGGGCATCAAGTAAATCGAGAGAACAGAAGGGCATAGGGAGAGAGGAGAAGACAGAAGGGCATCCAGAGAGAGGAGAGCACAAAAGGGAATCCAGAGAGATGAGAGAACAGAAGGATATCCAGAGAGAATAGAGGACACAAGGGCATCTTCAGAAAGGAGAGAAGAGAAGCGCATGCAGAGAGAGGAGAAGACAAAAAGGGAATCCAGAGAGAGGAGAAAACAATAGGGCATCCAGAGAGAGGAGAGGACAGAAGGACTTCGAGAGAGGAGAGGACAGGAGGGCATCCAGAGAGAGGAGAGAACAGAAGGGCATCCAGTGAAAGGAGAGGACAGTAGGGCATACTGAGAGAGAAGAGGACAAAAGGACATCCAGAAACGAGAGAGAACAGAAAGGCATCCAGAAAGAGGAGAGAACAGAAGGGTATCTAGAGAGGGGAGAAGAAAGAAGGGTATCCAGATGGAGGAGAAAATTGTCAGGCATCAAGGGAGAGGAGAAAAAAGAAGGGCATCGTGTAAGATGAGAGAATAGAAGGGCATAGGGAGAGAAAACAGAAGGCCATCCTGAGAGAGGAAAGTACAGAAGGGCATCCAAAGAGAATTGAGGACAGAAGGAAATCTAGAGAGAGGAGAGAAGAGAAGGGCATTCAGAGAGAGGAGAATCCAAAAAGGGATTGTAGAAAGAGGAGAGAAGAGAAGGGTATTCAGAGAGAAGAGAATACAGAAGTGCACCTATAGAGAGAGAGGACAGAAGGGCATCCAGAGAGTGGAATGCACAGAAGGAATTCCAGAGAGAGGAGAAGACAGAAGGGCATCCATAGAGAGGTGAAAACAGAAGTGCATCCAGAGAGAGGAGAGGAGAAAGGCATCCAGAGTGAAGGGAAGACAGAAGACCATCCGGAGAGAGGAGAGATCAGAAGGTCATCCAGATAGAGGAAAATACAGAAGGACATCCAGAGAGATGAGTGGACAGAAGGGCATCCGGAGAGAGGAGAGGACAGAAGGGCATCCAGAGAGAGGAGAGCACAGAATGGAATCCAGAGAGACAAGAGAAAAGAAGGATATCCAGAGAGAATAGAGGACAAAAAGCCATCTTGAGAGAGGAGAGAAGAGCAGCTCATCTAGAGAGAGGAGAAGACAAAAAGGGAATCTAGAGAGAGGAGAGAACAGTAGGGCATCCAGAGAGAGGAGAGGACAGAAGGGCATCCAGAGAGAGGAAAGGACAGAAGGGCATCCAGGGAGAGGAAAGGACAGAAGAGCATCAAGAGAGAGGAGAGTACAGAGGGGATCCAGAGGGGAGAGTACTGAAAGCCATCCAGAGAGAGTAGAGAACAGAAGGGCATCCAGAGAGAGGAGAGGACAGAAGGCCATCCACAGAGATAAGAGAACAGACGGGCATTCAAAAAGTAGAGAAAACAGAAAGGCATCCAGAGAGAGTAGAGAATAGAATGGTATCCAGAGATCAGAAAAGACAAAAAGGCATCCAGAGAAAGGACGACAGAGAAGGGCATCCAGTGAGAGGAGAGAACAGAATGGCATCCAAAGCGAGGAAAAGACAGAAGGGCATCCATTGAGAGGTGAAAACAGAAGTGCATCCAGAGGGAGGTGAAGAGAGAAGGGCATCCAGAGTGAAGAGAAGACAGAAGAGCATTCGGAGAGAGGAGAGATCAGAAGGTCATCCGGAGAGAGGAGAAGACAGAAGGACAACCAGAGAGATGAGAGGACAGTAAAAATCCAGACAGAGAAGAGAACAGAGGGGCATAAAAAGAAAGGAGAGGACACAAGTTCTTCCAGAGATAGGAAAGAACTGAAAGGCATGTAGAGAGATGAGAGGACAGAAGGGCATCCACAGATTGGGAAGAACAGAAGAACATCAAGAGAGAGCAGACAACATAAGGGGATCCAAAGAGAGGACAGGACAGAAGGGCATCCAGAGAGAGGAGAGTACAGAAGGGCATGTGGAGTGAGGAGATGACAGAAGGGCTTCCAGAGAAAGAAGAAGACAGAAGGGCATCCAGAGAAATTAGAGGACAGAAGAGAATCTAGAGAGAGAAGAGAACAGAAGGGCAACCAGAGATATGAGAGGACAGAAGAAAATTCAGGGAGAAGAGAGGACAGTAGGGCATCCAGAGAGAGGAGAGGACAGAAGGGCATCAGGAGAGAGGAGAGAACAGAAGGTGATCCAGAGAGAGGAGAAGACAGAAGGGCATCCAGAGTGAAGATAGTAAAGAAGGGCAAACAGAGAGAGGAGAGAAATGAAGGGCATCCAGAAAGAGAGAACAGAAGAGCATCCAGAGAGAGGAGAGGACAGAAGGGTATCCAGAGAAAGTAGACAACAGAAGAACATCCAGAGAGAGGAGAAAACAGAAGGGCATCCAGATAGAGTAGAGACCAGAAGGGCATCCAGAGGGATGAGAATACAGAAAGGCATCCTGAGAGATGATAGGACAGAAAGTCATACAGAGAGGAGAACAGAATGGAATTCAGAGAGAGGAGAGAACAGAAGGGCATCCAGAGAGAGGAGAGTAAAGAAAACCATACAAGAGAGGAGAGAACAGAAGGGCATCCAGAAAGAGGAGAGAGCAGAAGGGCATCCAGAGAGCAGAGATGACACAAGGGCATCCAGATAGAGGAGCGAACAGAAGGGCATACAGAGAGAGGAGAGAACAGAAGGGCATCAAAGAAAGGAAAAGACAGAAGGGCATCCAGAGAGTGGAGAGGACAGAAGGACATCCCAAAAGAAGAGAGAACTGAAGGGCATCCAGAGAGATGAGAGCACAGGAGAGAATCCAGAAACAGGAGAGAACAGAAGCCCATGCAGAGAGAGAGAAGAGTGCAGGACATCCAGAGAGGGAAAAGGACCGAAGGGCATCCGGAGAGAGGAGAAGACAGAAGGGCATCCAGAGAGAGGAGAGGACAGAATGGCATCCAGTGAAAGGAGAGAACAGAAGGCCACCTAGAGAGAGAGGAGAAAACAAAACCATATCAATAGTGAGGAGAAAATTGTCGGGCATCCATATGGAAGAGATGACTGAAGGGCATCAAGAGAATCGAGTAAACAGAAGGGCATAGAAAGAAAGGCAAAGACAGAAGGGCATCCAGAGAGAGGAGAGAACACAAGGGAATCCAGAGAGATTAGAGAACAGAAGGATATCCAGAGCGAATAGAGGACACAAGGGCATCCTGAGAAAGGAGAGAAGAAAAGCGCATCCAGATAGAGGAGAAGACAAAAAGGGAATCCAGAGAGAGGGTAGAACAGTAGGGCATCCAGAGAGAGGAGAGCACAGAAGAACTTCCAGAGAGAAGAGAGGACAGAATGGCATCCCGAGAGAGGAGAGGACAGAAGGGCATCCAGTGAGAGGAGAGGACAGAAGGGCATCTAGAGAGAGGAGAGGACAGAAGAGCATACATGGACACGAGAGGTCAGAAGGGCATCCACAGAGAAGAGAGAACAGACGGACATCCAGAGAGCAATGACAGAGGGCATTCAGAGAGAGGAGATTACAGAAGTGCATCCAGAGAGAGGAGAGGACAGAATGGCATCCAGTGAGAGGAGAGGAAAGAAGGGCATCTAGAGAGAGGAGAGGACAGAAGGGCATACATGTACATGAGAGGTCAGAAGGGCATCCACAGAGAAGAGAGAACAGACGGACATCAAGAGAGCAAAGAAGAAAGAAGGGCATTCAGAGAGAGGAGATTACAGAAGGGCATCCAGAGAGAGGAGAGGACAGAATGGCATCCAGTGAGAGGAGAGGACAGAAGGGCATCTAGAGAGAGGACAGGACAGAAGTGCATCCAGAGAGAGGAAAAGACAGAAGGGCATCTATAGAGAGTAGAAGAAAGAAGGACATCCAGAGAATGGAGAGGACAGAAGAGCATCGAGGGAGAGAATAGAACAGAAGGACATCCAGAGAGAGGAGAGGACTGAAGGGTATCCAGAAACAGGAGAAGACAGAAAAGCATCCAGAGAGAAGAAAGGACAGAAGGGCATTCAGAGAGAAGAGAAGACAGAAAGGAATCCAGAGAGAGGAGAGGAGAGAAGGGCATCCAGAGAGAGGAGAGTAGAGAATGGCAGCCAGAGAGATGAGAGAACAGAAGGGCATCCAGAGAGAGGAGAAAACAGAAGGGCATCCAGAGATAGGACAGGACAGAAGGGCATCCAGAGAGAGGAGAGAAGAAAAGGGCATCCAGAGAGGGGAGGAGACAGAAGGGCATCCAGAGAGAGGAGAGTACAGAACGGCATCCGGAGTGAGGAGAGAAGAGAAGGGCATCCAGAGAGAGGTGAGAACTGAAGAGCATACAGAGAGAGGAGAGGACAGAAAGGCATATAGAGAGATGAAAAACAGAAGGGCATCTATAGAGAGGAGAAGACAGAAGGGCATCAGGAGAGAAGAGGGGAGAGGAAGGCTTCCAGAGAGAGGAGAGGACAGAAGGGCCTCATGATTGAGGACAAGACAGAAGGGCATCCAGAGAGACAAAAGAACACAAGGGCATCCAGAGAGATGAGAGAACAGAAGAGCATCTAGAGATAGGAGAGAACAGAAATACATCCAGAGAGATGAGAGAACAGAAGGGCATCCAGAGAGAGGAGAAGAAAGAAGGGCATCCAGACAGAGTAGAGGACAGAAGGTCATCCAGATAGAGGAGAAGACAGAAGTGCATCCAGAGAGAGTAGAGAACAGAAGGGCATCCAGAGAGGAAAGACAGAATGGCATCCAGAGAGTGGAGAGTAGAGAAAGGCATCTAGAGAGAGGAGAGGAAATACAGGCATCCAGAGAGAAGAGAGAACAGATTGTCATCCAGAAAGAGGAGAGAACAGAAAGGCATCCAGAGAGAGGAGAAGAGAGAAGGGCATCCAGGGATAAGAGAGGAAAAAATGGCATCCAGTGTCAGGAGAGAACAGAAGGGCATCCCGTGACAGGAGAGAACAGAAGAGCATCCAGATTTAGGAGAGGACAGAAGGGCATCCAGAAAGAGAATACAGAACGGCATCCAGAGTGAGGAGAGGACAGAAGGGCATCCATAGATAGGAGAAGACAGATGGGCATCCTGAGAGAGGAGAGGAAAGAAGGGCATCAATAGAGAGGAGAGAACAGAAGGGCATTCTGAGAGAGAAGAGTACTGAAAAGCATCCAGAGAGACCAGAGAACAGAAAAGCATCAAGAGAGAGGAGAGAACAGAAGGTCATACAGAAAAAGGTCATACAGAGGATCATCAAGAGAGAGAAGACACAAGGTTATCCAGAGACAAGAGAGGACAGAAGGGCATCCGGAGAGAGTAGAGAACAGTAGGTCATCCAGAGAGAGAGAGGAGAAGACAGAAGTGCATCATGAGACAGGAGAAAGCAGAAGAGAATCCAGAGAGAGGAGAGAACAGAAGGGCATCCAGAGAGAGTAGAAGACAGAAGGGCATCCAGAGAAAGGAGAGGACAGAAGGGCCTACAGAGAGAGGAGAGAACAGAAGGGCATCCAGAGAGAGTAGAAGACAGAAGGGCATCCAGAGAAAGGAGAGGACAGAAAGGCCTACAGAGAGAGGAGAGAACAGAAGGGCATCCAGAGAGAGGGGAGGACAGAAGAACATCCAGAGAGAGGAAAAGACAGAAAAATATCCAGATAGAGTAGAGGAGAGAAGGTCATCGGGAGAGAGGAAAGAACAGAAGGGCATCCAGAGAGAGGAGAAAACAGTAGGTCATCCAGAGAGAGAGGAGAAGACAGAAGAGCATCCTGAGAGAGGAAAAGGCAGAAGGGCATCTATAGAGAGGAGGAGACAGAAGGGTGTCCAGAGAATGGAGAGGACAGAAGAGCATCGAGAGAGAGGAGAGGACTGAAGGGTATCCAGAGAGAGGAGAAAACAGAAAAGCATCCAGAGAGAAGAGAGGACAGAAGGCCATCCAGAGAGAGGAGAAGACAGAAGGGAATCCAGAGAGAAGAGAGGACAGAATGGCAGCTGGAGAGATGGGAGAACAGAAGGGCATCCAGAGAGAGGAGAAAACAGAAGGGAATCCAGAGATAGGACAGGACAGAAGGGCATCCAGAGAGAGGAGAGTACAGAAGAGCATCCGGAGTGAGGAGAGAACTGAAGGGCACTCAGAGAGAGAGGAGAAGACAGAAGAGCAGTATGAGAGAGGAGAAAACCGAAGAAAATCCAGAGAGAGGAGAGAAAAGAAGGGCATCCAGAGATAGTAGAAGACAGAAGGGCATCCAGAGAAAGGAGAGGACAGAAGAGCATCCAGAGAGTACAGAACAGAAGGGCATCCAGAGAGAGAAGAGTACAGAAGAGCATCCGGAGTGAGGAGAGAACTGAAGGGCACTCAGAGAGAGAGGAGAAGACAGAAGAGCATTATGAGAGAGGAGAAAACCGAAGAAAATCCAGAGAGAGGAGAGAACAGAAGGGCATCCAGAGATAGTAGAAGACAGAAGGGCATCCAGAGAAAGGAGAGGACAGAAGAGCATCCAGAGAGTACAGAACAGAAGGGCATCCAGAGAGAGAAGAGAACAGAAGGGCATCCAGAGAGTGGAAAGAACAGAAGGGCATCCAGAGAGAGCAGATAACAGAAGAGTATCCTGACAGAGGAGAGGACTGAAGATCATCCAGAGGTAGGACAGAACAGAAGGTCTTCCAGAGAGAGAAGAGTACAGAAGGGCATCCTGAGTGAGGAGAGAACAGAATGGCATTCAGGGAGAGGACAGAACAGAAGGGCATCCAGAAAGAGGAGAAAACAGAAGGTCATACAGAGAGAGGAGAGGACAGAGGAGTATCCAGAGAGAGGAGAAGACCCAAGGGTATCCAGATACAGAAGAGGACAGAAATGCATATGGAGAGAGTAGTAGAGAAAAGGGCATCCAGAGAGAGGAGAGAACAAATGGGCCTCCAGAGAGAGGAGTATACAGAAACGAATCCAGAGCGGAGAGGACAGAAGGGCATCCAGGGAGAGAAGAGGACAGAAGGACATCCCAAAAGAGGAGAGGACCGAAGGGCATCTAGAGAGAGGAGAGGACAGAAGGGCGTCCAGGGAGAAGCGAAAACAGAAGGGCACCCAGAGAGTGAAGAGGACAGAAGGGCATCCAGAGAAACAAGAGGACAGAAGGGCATCCAGAGACAGAAGAAGACAGAAGGACATCCCAAAAGAGGAGAGGACCGAAGCCATCTAGAGAGAGGATAGGATAGAGAGAGGATAGAGGATAGGATAGGAAGGGAATCCAGGGAGAGGAGAGAACAGAAGGGCATCCAGAGAGTGGAGAGGACAGAAGGGCATCCAGAGTATGGAGAGGACAGAAGGGCATCCAGAGAGTGTACAGGACAGAAGGGCATCCAGGGAGAGGAGAGAACTGAAGGGAATCCAGAGAGTGGAGAAGACAGAATGGCATCCAGTGAGAGGAGAAGACAAAAGGGCATCCATAGAGAGGAGAGAACAGAAGGGCATCCAGACAGAGGAGAGTACAGAAGATCATCCAGAAAGAGTAGAGGACAGAAGGGTATCCTGAGAGAGTAGAGAACAGTAGGGCTTCCGGAGAGAGAAGACAGAAGGGCATCTAGAGAGAGGAGATAACAGAAGGGCACCCAAAGAGATGAGATGACAGAATGGCATCCTTTCTTCTGTCAAGTGTGAGAAGAAGGTCTATGTGTTGGACAGTGGGGAGGACATTTATGTTGTGGATTGTGGGAAGGACGTCCATTTTGTGGACATTGGGAAGGACCTCCGTGGGGTGGACAGTGGGAAGCATGTCACTCTCGTGGATAGTGATGAGAAACACCATGTGGTGGACAGTTTGAAGGATATCTCTGTGGTGTACATAGAGGAAGACATCATTTTGTGGACATTGGGAAATAAGTTCCTATTGTGGACAGCAAGGTGTACCTATCTGTGTTGGACAGTTTGAAGGACATGACTATTGTGGATAGTGCAGAAGACGTCCCTTTTGTGAACAGTGAAAAGGACATCCCTTTGGTGGACAGTAGAGAGGATTTCCCTGTTGTGGACAGTGGGAAGGTGGTCCTGATGGTGGACCATGGAAAGGACATGCCTGTTGTGGACAGGGCAGAGGACATCCCTGTGGTGGACTGTAGAAAGGACGTCCCTGTTGTGGACAGTGATAATGAGGTTCCTGTGGTGGACAATGTAAGGACATATATGTTGTGGACTGTGGGAAGGACGTCCCTGTTGTGAACATTGGGAAAGAATTTTTGTGGTGAACAGTGAGAAGGATGTCACTCTGGTGGATATTGGGGAGGAACTCCCTCTGGTGGACAGTGGGAAGGATGTCCCTGTGGTGGAGAGAGGGGAGGTCATCATTTATGTGGACAGTGGTAAGGACATCCCTGAGGTGGATAGTAGAGAGGACCTCTCAGTGGTGAACAGTGGGAAGAAGGTCCCTGTGGTGGAGTGGGAAGTACACTTATGTTATGGATTGTGGGAAGGACGTACATGTTTTAGACATTGGGAAGGAACTCCGTGTGTTCTACAGTGGCAAGCATGTCTCTCTGGTGGACAGTGGGGAGGACCACCATGTGGTGGACAGTGGGATGGACGTCCCTGAGGTGGAGAGAGGAAAGGACGTCATTGAGGTGGACATAAGGAAGTACGTTCCTGTTGTGGACATCAGGGTGTACCTTTCTTTGGTGGACAGTGGGAAGTACATGCCTGTTGTGGACAGTTCTGTGGACATCCCTGTGGTGGACAGTGGAAAGGACATCCATGTGGTGGACAGTAGAGAGGACTTCCCTGTGATGGACAGTGGGAATGAGGTCACTGTGGTGGAGAGTGAAAAGGACATGCCTGTTGAGGACAGTACGGAGGACATCCCTGTGGTGAACACTGGAAAGGAAATCCCTGTAGTGCACAGTAGAGAGGACTTCTCTCTGTGGTGGACAGTGGGAAGGATCTCCCTATGGTGGACATTGGAAGTACATATATCGTGTGGACTGTTGGAAGGTCGTCCCTGTTGTGGACATTGGTAAAGACCTTTTGGTGGACAGTGGGAAGGATGACCCTCTGGTGGACAGTGGGGAGGATATCCCTGTGGTGGAATGTGGGAAGGACATCCCTGTTATGATCTGAGGGGAGAATACCACTGAGGTGGACAGTGGGATAGATGTAATGTGGGGAGGACATTCCTTTGGTGGATAGTGGGGAGGACGTTTCTGTGGTGGAAAGTGGAGGAATATCCCTGTGGTGGACAGCAGGGAGGACATCTCTGTGGTCTACAGTGGGAAGGAAATCTCTGTTGTGGCCAGTGGAAAGAATATTCCTGTGGTGCACAGTTGTGAGGATGTCCCTGTTTTGCATAAGAGGATGTCCCTGTGGTGCAAAGTGAGGAGGATGTTTCTTTGGTGGACAGTGGGAAAGATGTCCATGTGGTGGACTGTGGGGAGGTCCACTCTGTAGTGAACATTGGGGAGTTTTATGGATGTCCTTGTGGTACACAGGTGGAAGTCCTTGAGATGCACAGTGAGGAGGAACTCTCTGATGGATTGTTGAGAGGAAATCACTGGGGTGGACAATTGGGTGGACCTCCCTGTGGTGAAAAGTGTGTAGAACATCCTTGTAGTGGACAGTGGTGAGGACATCCCTGTGGTAAACTGTGGGAATGATGTGCATTTTGTGGACATTGGAAGAATGTCCATGTTGTATACAAAAGGAGCACATCCTTATGTTGGACAGTGGGAAGGATGACCCTGTGCTTGACATAGGTAGGATGTCTCTGTGGTAGACACTGGAGATGACATCCCTGTTTGGTAAGTGGGGAGGATATCCTTGTGGTGGATAGTGGGGAGGACATCTCTGTAGTGGACATTGGGAAGAGTGTTTCTGTTTGGACAGCAAAAAGGACCACTCTGTGGTGTACAATGGGAAGGATGTCCCTCTGGTGGACAGTGGAGAGAATGTACCTGTGGTGGACAGTGGAAAGGACGTCTATGGTGGACAGTGAGAAGACTGTCCCTGCGGTGTAGAGCAGGGATTACCTCTTTCTGGTGGACAGTGGGAAGGAAATCCCTGTTGTGGACACTAAAAAGATGTACCTTTTGTGCATATTGGGGTTCATGTCTCACCGGTGAACAGTGGGAAGGACATCCCTGTGGTGGAAATTGGTGAGGATGCCCCCTGTAGTGGACAGCAGGGAGGACATTACTTTTGTGGACAGTGGGTAGGTCGTCCCTGTGGTGGAAAATTCAAAGTATGTCCCTGTGGTGCACAGTGTTAAGGACATCCCTCTTGTGCACAGGAGGTTATCTTTGTGGTGGAGAGTGGGAAGGACCACACTGTGGTGGACTGTGGGGTACGATATCCCTGTAGTGAACAGTGGGAAGGACATCTTGGTGGTAGACAGTGAAGAGGAACTCTCTGTGTTGGAATGTTGGGATGATATCCCTGTGGTGGACAGTGAAAAGCATGTCTTTTTATGTAGTGGGGAGGACATCCCTGTGGTGCACAGGTAGAAGGATGTCCCTGTGGTGAAAAGTGTGGAGGATGTCCCTGTGGTGGACACTGGTAACAAAGTTCTTGTTTTGGAGAGTGCAGTGGACATGTCTTGGGTGGACAGTAGTGAAGACGTTTATGGTGTGCACCGGAAGATGTCCTTGTGGTGCACATTCGTGAGGACATCCTTGTTGTTCACAGGAGGATGTCCCTGTGGTTCACAGTGGGAAGGACATCCCTGTGTTTGACAGTTGGAAGGAAATCCCTGTGGTAGACTGTGGAAAGGACATCTTTGCAGTGGACATTGGTGAGAGAATTTCACTGTGGTGGACAGTGGGGATGATGGCCTTGTGGACAGTGGGGAGGAGGTTCCTGTGGTGCACAAGAAAATGTCTCTTTGGTGGACAGTGGGAAGGATTTCCCTGGAGTGGAGAATGCAGAGGACATCTCTGCAATGGACAGTGGTAAGAACATTTCTGTTATGCACAGAAGAATATCCCTGTGGTGCACAGTGGAAAAGATGTTCATGTGGTGTACAGTGGGAAGGATTTCCCTGTGGTGGACATTGTTGAGGACGACCCTGTGGAAAATATTGGTAAAGATGTCCCTGTGATGGACAGCAGGGAGAACCATTATGTGGTGGACAGTGGGTAGGATGTCCCTGTGATGGGAAGAGGGGAGGTAGTCACTGAGGTGGTAAGTGGGAAGGACATCTTTGTGGTATAGAGTGGTGAGTACTTCACTTTAGTGCACACTGAGGAGGACATCCCTGTGGATTCCACTGTGGAGGACATCCGTGTGGTGGAATATGGGGAGGACATTTCTGCGGTGGATGGTGGTGACCACTTCCCTGTGGTGGACAGAGGGGTGGATGTCCATGTAGTCGACAGTTGGAAGGACGTCCCTGTAGTGGACTGTGAGGAGGACATTTCTTTGATTTACAGTGGAAAGCACAGCCATGGTTTGGACAGTGGGGAGGACCACCCTGTGGTGGACAGTAGGAAGTATGTCCCTGTGGTGGACATTGATAAGGATGACCCTGTGTTGGACCTTGTGGCAAACATCCCTGTGGTGGACAGTGGGAGGACTTATCTTTGGTTGACACTGGGGAGGATGTCCCTGTGGTAGACAGTTGGAAGGACATCTTTCTGGTGAACAGTGGGAAGGACGTCCCTGTAGTGGACAGTGGAGAGGACTTCTCTTTGGTGTACAGTGCAGAATACATCCCTGTGGTGGACATTGGGGAGGATGTCTTGTGGTTGACTGTGGTGATGACGTTTCTCTGGTGCAAAGGAGAATGTCCCTTTGGTGGACTTTGGGAATGAGGTCCGGGTTGTGGAGAGTGCAGAGAACATCTCTGGGGTTGATAGTGGTGAGGACATCCATGGTGTGCATAGGAGGATGTTTTTTTGGTGCACAAGGATGAGGACATCCCTGTTGAGCGTGGGAGGATGTCCCTGTGGTGCAGAATGATGAGGATGTCCTTATGGTGAACAGTGAGAAGGAAGTCCCTGTGGTGGACAGCTGGGAGAAACTCTCTGTTGTGGACAGTGGGAAGGACATCACTTAGGTGAACATTGGGTAGGACGTTCATATGTTGGACAGTGGGAAGGACATCTCTTTTTGGGATAGTGTGGAGGACATTACTGTTGGGGACAGTGGGAAGTACATCACTGTGGTGGACAGCAGGGAGGTCCTCTCTGTGGTTGACATTGGTAAAGATGTCCCAGTGATGGACAGTGATGAGTACTTACCTTTGGTGGACAGTGGATTTGATGTTTTTCTGGTGGACAGTGGAGAGGAACTTCCTGTGGTTTACAGTGTGGTGGACATGCCTGTGGTGGACAGTGGAGAGGACCTCCCTGTAGTGGGCAGTCGGAAGGACATCTATGTAGTGGACAGTGGGGAAGATGTTTCTGTGGTGGAGAGTGGAGAGGAAGTCCCTCTGGTGGACAGTGGTGAGGATGTTCTTCTTGTGGACACTGGGGAGAAAGTTTCTGTTGTTGTTTGTAAAGAGGACATCCCAGAGGTGTACAGTGGAGAGTTTTTCCTTGTTTTATACAGTGAGGAGGACATCCCTGTGGTGGAGAATGGTAAGAATATCCCTGTTGTGCACAGGAAAATGTCCCTGTTGCTCAAAGTGGGTAAAATGTCCAAGTGGTGAACAGTGAAAAAGATGTCTCTGTGGTGGACAATTTCGAGGATGTCCCTGTGGTGGACAATGGGAAGGATGTCCTTTTGGTGGACAACAGGGAGGAATACTCTATGGTGGACTGTATGAAGAACGTCCCTGTGGTGGCCAGTGGGGAGGATGTACCAGTTGTGGACAGTGGGGAGGATGTCCCTGTGGTGCACAGTTGAAAGATGTACCTTTGGAGGACAGTGGGAAGAGTGTCCCTTTGGTGGACAGTGGGAAGGATATTCCAGTGGTAGAGAGTGGGTAGGATGTCCCTGTGGAGGGCAGTGGGTAGAACGTCTCTGTGGTGGACAGTGGGAAGGACATCCCTGTTATGAACAGTGGGGAGAATATTTCTGTGGTGGACAGTTGAAATGACGTCCCTGTGGTGGACATTGGAGAGGACCTACCTGTAGTGAAGATTGGGGAGGACCTCACTGTGGTAGACAGTGGGTAGGACGTCCCTGTGGTGGACAGTGGGTAGTACGTTCCTTGGTGGACACTCGGGAGGACGTCCCTGTGGTGAACAGTGTAAAAAATATCACTGTTGTGGACAGTGGGGAGGACGTCCCTGTGGTGGACAGTGAAAAGGTTATCACTTTGATGGACAGTAGAGAGGACCTCTCTGTGGTGGACCGTGGGAAAGAGGACCCTGTGGTGGAAAGTGGGAAGGACATTTATGTTGTGGACTGTGGGAAGAACATCCCTGTTGTGGACAGTGTTGAGGATGTCACAGGTTTGGACTGTGGTAAGGACATCCCTTTGGTGGACAGTAGAGAAGACCTTTCTGTGGTGAACAGTGGGAAGAAGGTCCATGTGTTGGACAGTGATGAGGACATTTATGTTTTGGATTGTGGGAAGGACGCCCATGTTGTGGACATTGGGAAGGACCTCTGTATGGTGGACAGTGGAAAGCTTGTCACTCTCGTGGGCAGTGGGGAGAATCAACATGTGGTGGGCAGTGGGAAGGACATCTCTGTGGTGGACAGAGGAGAGGACATCATTTAGTGGACATTGGGAAGTACGTTCCTGTTGTGGACAGCAGCGTCTACCTTTCTGTGTTGGAGAGTGGGAAGGACATGCCTGTTGTGGACAGTGTGGAGAACTTCCCTTTGGTGGACAGTGGAAAGGACATCCCTGTGGTAGACAGTAGAGAGGACTTCACTGTGGTGGACATTGGGAAATAGGTCCCTGGGGTGAACCCTGGAAAGTACATGCCTGTTGTGGAAAGGGCAGAGTACATCCCTGTGGCTGGACAGTGGAAAGGTCATAGCAGTGGTGGACAGTAGAGAGGACTTACCTGTGGTGGACAGAGAGAAGGAGGTATCTTTGATGGACAGTGGGAAGGACATTTATGTTGTGGACTGTGGGAAGGATGTCCTTGTTGTGGATATCGGGAAATACCTCCTTGTGGTGAACAGTGGGAAGGATGTCCCTCTGCTGGACATTGGAGAGGAACTCCCTGTGGTGGACAGTGGGAAGGATGTCTCTGTGTTGGAGAGAGGGGAGTTCGTCACTTAGGTGGACAGTAGTAAGAACATCCCTGTGGTGGATAGTAGAGAAGACCTCTCTGTGGTGAACAGTGGGAAGAAGGTCCCTATGGTGGAACATGGGAAGGACATTTATGTTGTGGATTGTGGGAAGGACATACATGTTGTGAACATTGGAAAGGAACTCCGTGTGTTCTACAGTGGTAAAAATCTCCCTCTGGTAGACAGTGGGGAAGACCACCATGTCATGGACAGTGGGAAGGATGTCTCTGTGGTGGACACAGGAAAGGACATCATTGAGTTGGACATTATGTAGTATGTTCCTGTTGTGGACAGCAGGGTGTACCTTTCTGTGGTGGACAGTGGGAAGGACATGCCTATTGTGGAGAGTGCGGTGGATATTTCTGTGGTGGACAGTGGAAAGGAAATCCCTGTGTTGGACAGTAGAGAGGACTTCACTGTGGACAACAGTGGGAAAATGGTCCCTGTGGTGGAGAGTGAAAAGGACATGCCTGTTGTGGACAGTGCGGAGGATATCACTGTGGTGAACAATGGAAAGAACATCCCTGTGGTGGACATTAGAGAAGACTTCCCTGTGGTGGACAGTGGTAAGGAGGTCCCTGTGGTGGACATTGAAAGGACATATATGGTGTGGACTGTGGGAAGGACATCCTTGTTGTGGACATTGGGAAAGACCTTTTGGTGGAAAGTGGGATAAATGACCCTCTTGTGGACAGTGGGGAAGACATCCCTGTGGTGGAAATTGGGAAGGACATCCCTGTTATGGTCTGAGGGGAGGATATCAGTGAGGTGGACAGAGAAAAGGATATCCCTGTGGTAGAAAGCAGGGAGGACCTTTCTGTTGTGAATTAGAGGAAGACCATCCCTTTTGTAGACAATGGGGAGGACATCCCTGTGGTGGACAGTTGGGAGGATTTCACTGTGGTGGACAGTGGGGAGGATGTTACTGTGGTGCACTGGAGAATGTCCTTGTGGTGCATAGTCGGAAGGATGTCCATATGGTGAAGAGTGCAGAGGAGATCTCTGTGGTGGACAGTGGTAAGGACATCCCGGTTGTGCCCAGTTGGGAGGATGTCACTGTTGTTGACAGTGGGAAGGACTTCACTGTGTTTGAAAGTTGGGAGGACATCCCTGTTGTGGACAGTTGGGAGGATATCAGTGTGGTGGAGAGTTGAGATGATTTCACTGTGGTGGACAGTGCAGATGACAGCCTTGTAGACAGTAAGAACAAAGTTCCAGTGGTGCACAAGAGAATGTTTCTTTGTTGGACAGTGAGAAGTATGTCCTCGTAGTAGGGAGTGCAGAGGACATCTCTGGGGTGGACAGTGGTAAGAACATTCCTGTTGTGCACAGGAGGATGTCCCTGAGGTGTACAGTGGTGAGGACATCACTGGGGTGGACAGGCAGAAGAATGTTCCTGTTGTCGACAGTGGGGAGGACCTCCCTGTGGTGGACAAAGTGTAGGATGTACCTGTGGTTTACAGTGTGGTGGAAATTCATGTGTGGACAGTGGTGAGGACATCCCTGTAGTGGACATTGGTGAGGACAACCATGTTGAGGACAGTGGTAAGGATGTCCTTGTGGTACACAGGAGGATGTCCCTGTGGTGGACAGTGGCAAGGATATCTTTTTGGTGAACAGTGGAAAGGACATCCCTGTGGTGGACAGTTGGGAGGACCACCCTGTGGTGGATAGTGTGATGCACATGTTTTTCTGTGGACTCGGTGAAGGACGTCAATGTGGTGGACAGTGGGAAGGACATCCCTGTGGTGGACAGTAGAGACGACTTTCCTGTGGTGGACAGTGTGAAGGAGTACCCTGTGGTGGACAGTGGGAAGAACATATATGTTGTGGACTGTGGGAAGGGGTCCTTGTTGTGGACATTGGGAAAGACCTCTTTGTAGTAAACAGTGGGAAGTGTGTGCCTCTGGTGGACAGTGGGGAAGACCTCCTTTTGTTGGACAGTGGAAAGGACATCCGTTATGATCTGAGGAGAGGATATCACGAGGTGGACAGTGGGAAAGACATCCTCTTGGTGTACATCAGGGAGGACCTTTCTGGTGTGAATTGTGGGAAGGACATCCGTGTTGTAGACAGTGGGGAGTACATCCCAGTGGTGGACATTGCGGAAGATTTCACTGTGATCGACAGTGGGGAGGATGTTACTGTGGTCCACTGGAGAATGTCTCTGTGGCGCATTGTAAGAAAAATGTCAATATGTTGGAGAGTGCGGAGGATTCTCTGTGGTGGACAGTGGTTAGGACATCCCTGTTGTGTACAGGAGGATGTCTCTCTGGAGCACAGTGGGGAGGATGTCCCTGTTGTTTACAGTGGGAAGGACTTCATTGTGTTTGACAGTTGGGAGGACATCCGTGTTGTGGAGAGTTGGGAGGATGTCCCTGTCTTGGAGAGTTGAGAGGATTTCACTTTGGTGGACAGTGTGGATGATGGCATTGTGGAAAGTAAGGACACAGCTCCTGTGGTGCACAAGAGAATGTCTCTTTGATGGATACTGAGAAGTCTGTCCTTGTAGTGGTGTGTGCACAAGACATCTTTGGGGTAGACAGTGGTAAGAACATCCCTGTAGTGCACAGGAGGATGTCTCTGTGGTGTACAATTGGAAGGACATCCCAGTGGTGGACAGTGAAGAGGACTTCCCTGTGGTGAACCGTTGAAATGATGTCCTTGTGTTTGACAATGGGAAGGACATCTTTTTGGAGGACAGTAGGGTGGACATCACTGTGGTGGACAGGCAGAAGGTTGTCCCTATGTTGGACAGAGGGGAGGACCTTCCTTTTGTGGACAGTGGGTAGGATTTCCCTGTGGATTACATTGAGAAGGATATTCATGTGGTGGACGGTGGTGATGACTTCCCTGTAGTGCATATTGTTGAGGAAAACCATGTTGTGGACAGTGGTAAGGATGTCCTTTTAGTACACAGGAGGATGTCCCTATTATGGACAGTGGGAAGGTCATTTGTTTGGATGACCATGGAAAGGAAGTCCCTGTGCTGGACAGTTGGGAGGACATCCCTGTGATGGACACTGGGGAGGATATTTCTATTGTGGATAGTGGGGTGGACGTCTGTGACAGAATGTGTGTAGGATATCCTTTTGGTGTACAGTGGGGAGGAGGTTTCTGTGGTGGAATGTGGTAAGAATGTCCCTGTGGTGGACAACAGGGAGGATATCTCTGTGGTCTACAGTGGGAAGGACATCTCTGTTGTGGACAGTGGAAATAATATTCCTGTGGTGCACAGTTGTGAGGACGTCCCTGTTGTACATAGGAGAATGGCTCTATGGTGCAAAGTGAGGAGGATGTTTCTTTTGTGGACATTGGGAAAGACCTCCATGTGGTGGACTGTGGGAAGGACGTCACTGTGCTGGATATTGGTGAAGATGATCCTGTGGTGGAAAATTTTATGGATGTTCTTGTGGAACACAGGGGACATCCCTGTAGTGGACAGTGGGGAGGACCTCTCTCTGATGGATAGTGGGGAGGAAATCCCTGTGATGATCAGTTGGTTGGACCTCACTGTTGTGGACAGTGGAAAGAATATTCCTGTGGTGCACAGTTGTGAGAACATTTCTTTTGTGCATAGGATGATGTCCCTCTGGTGCAAAGTGAGGTGGATGTCCTGTTGGTGGACAGTGGGAAAGACGTTCTTGTGGTGGACTGTGGGGAGGTCCACTCTGTAGTGAACATTGGGGAGGATGTCCCTGTGGTGGACATTGGGGAGGAACTCCCTGTGGTGGACAGTGGGAAGGATGTCACTGTGGTGGATAGTAGATAGGTCCCCTATGTGGTGAACATGGGAAAAAGGTCCTTGTGGTGGAGAGTGGGAAGGACATTATGTTGTGGATTGTGGGAAGGACATACATTTTATGGACATTGGGAAGGACCTCCACTACAGGACGTCCCTGTAGTGGACATTGGTGAGGACAACCACAACTACAGTGGCAAGCATGTCCCTCTGATGGACAGTGGGGAGGACCACCATGTGGTGGACAGTGGGAAGCAGGTCCCTGTGGTGGACATTGGAAGGACAAATATGGTGTGGACTGTAGCAAGGATGTCCCTGTTGTGGACATTGCTAAAGACATTCTTGTGGTGTACAGTGGGAAGGATGGCCCTCTTGTGGACTGTGGGAGGACGTTTCTGTGGTGGAAAGTGGGAAGGACATCCCTGTTATGGTCTGTGGGGAGGATATCACTGATGTGGAATGAGGGAAGGACATCCCTGTGGTGGACAGCAGGGAGGACCTTTCTGTTTTCAATTGTGGGAAGGACATTCCTGTTGTAGACAGTGGGGAGGATATCCCTGTTGTAGACAGTGGGGAGGATTTAACTATGGTGGACTTTGGGGAGGATGTTTCTGTGGTGGATAGTATGATGCACATGTTTTTTTGTGGACTTGGTGAAGGACGTCAATGTGGTGGACAGTGGGAAGGACATCCCTGTGGTGGACAGTAGAGAAGACTTTCCTGTGGTGGACAGTGTGAAGGAGTACACTGTGGTGGAAAGTGGGAACGACATTTATGTTGTGGATTGTTGGAAGGACGTATATTTTATGGACATTGGGAAGGACATCCGTGTGTTCTACAGTGGCAATCATGTCCGTCTGGTGGACAGTGGGGAGTACCACCATGTGGTGGACAGTGTAAAGGATGACCCTGTGGTGGACAGAGGAAAGGACATCATTGAGGTGGACATTAGGATGTTCGTTCTTGTTGCGGACAGCATGGTGTACCTTTCTTTGGTGGACAGTGGGAAGGACATGACTGTTTTGGACAGTGCATTGGACATCCCTGTGGTGAACAGTGGAAATGACATCCCTGTGGTGGGCAGTAGAGAGGACTTCCCTGTGGTGGACAGTGGGAAAGAGGCCCCTGTGGTGGACATTGGAAGGACATATAGTGTGGACTGTGGGAAGGACGTCAATGTTGTGGACATTGGGAAAGACATTCTTGTGGACAGTAGGAAAGATGACCCTCTTGTGGACAGTGGGGAGTATGTTTCTGTGGTGGAAAGTGGGAAGAACATCCGTGTTATGGTCTGAGGGGAGGATATCACTGATATGGAAAGAGGGAAGGACGTCCCTGTGGTGGACAGCAGGGAGGAACTTTCTGTTTTGAATTGTGGGAAGGACATCCCTGTTGTAGGCAGTGGGGAGGACATCCCTGTGGTGGACTGTGGGGAAGATGTTACTGTGGTGCACTGGTTAACATCCTTGTGGTGCATAGTAAGAAGGATGTCCATATGGTGGAGAGTGCAGAGGACATCTCTGTGGTGGAAAGTGGTTAGGACATCCCTGTTGTGCCCAGTGGGGAGGATGTCCCTGTTATTTACAGTGGGAAGGACTTCACTATGTTTGATAGTTGGGAGGACATCCCTGTTGTGGACAGTTGGGACGATGTCACTGTGGTGGAGATTTGAGAGGATTTCACTGTGGTGGACAGTGCAAATGATGGCCTTGTAGACAGTAAGAACAATATTCCTGTGGTGCACAATGAATGTCTTTTTGGTGGACAGTGAGAAGTATGTCCTTGTACTAGGGAGTGCAGAGGACATCTCTGGGGTGTACAGTGGTAAGAACATCCCTGTTGTGCACAGGAGGATGTCCCTGAGGTGTACAGTGGGGAGGACGTCACTGTGGTGGACAGGCAGAAGGATGTTCCAGTTGTGGACAGTGGGAAGAACCTCCCTGTGGTGGATAGTGTATAGGATGTCCCTGTGGTTTGCAGTGTGTAGGATATTAATGTTGTGGACCGTGGGGAGGACGTCCCTGTAGTGGACATTGGTGAGGACAACCATGTTGTGGACAGTGGTAAGGATGTCCTTGTGGTACACAGGAGGATGTCCCTGTGGTGGACAGTGGGAAGGACATCCCTGTGGAGGTCAGTTGGGAGGACTTCCCTTTGGTGGACAATGGAGAGGATGTTTCTGTTGTGGACAGTGGGATGTACTTGTTTGTTGTGGACAGTGCGGAGGATGTCAATGTGGTGGACAGTGGTAAGAAGGTCCCTGTGGTGGACAGTAGAGAGGACTTCCCTGTGATGGACAGTGGGAAGGAGTTCCCTGTGGTGGACTGTAGGAAGGACATATATGTTGTGGACAGTGGGAATGACAACCCTGTTGTGGACATTGGGAAAGTCCTCTTTGTCATGGACAGTGGGAAGTGTGTGCCTCTGGTGATCAATTGGGAGGACTTCCTTGTGTGAGGACCTCCTCTTGGTGGAAAGTGGAAAGGACGTCACAGTGGTGGACAGTCTTGAGGACGTTTCTGTGGTGAACAGTGGTTCGGAAGTTTTTCTGGTGCAAAAGAAAATGTCCATTGGTGGAAAATGGAAAGTACATCTCTGTGATTGACAGTAGAGAGAAACACACTGCGGTGGACAGTGGGAAAAACATTTATGTTGTGGACAGTGGGAAGGAAGTCCCTGTGGTCGATATGGTGAACAGTGGGAAGGAAATCCCTCTGGTGGACAGTGGGGAGGACATCCCTGTGGTGGACAGGGGGAAGGACATCCCTGTGGTGGACAGTGAAGAGGACTTTTCTTGTTGGACGTTTGGGATGACATCCCTATGGTGAATAGTGGGAAAGACGTTTCTTTGGTAGATGGTGTGGAGGATGTCCCTGTCACAGAGAGTGCAAAGGACATCTCTGGAGTGGAGAGTGTTGCTGACATCCCTGGTGTGAAAAGGCGGATGTCGCTGTGGTGCACTGTGTTAATTATATCCCTATTGTGCACAGGAAAATGTCACTGTGTGCAAAGTGGGTAGGATATCTCAGTGGTTAACAGTGAAAAGGATGTCACTTTGGTGGACAATTTGGAGGATGTCCCTGTGGTGGACAGGGGGAAGGACGTCCCTTTGGTGGACAATAGAGATGGTGGCCTGTATGAGAAACATCCTTGTGGTGGTCAGGGGGGAGGATGTCTCTGTGGTGGACAGTTGAAAGATGTACCTTTGTGGACAGTGGGAAGGATGTCTTTTTGTTTGACATTGAGAGGACGTCCGTATGGTCGACATTGGGAAAGATGTCCCTTTGGAAGGCAGTGGGTAGAACGTCTTCCTGGTGTACAGTGGGAAGGACATCCCTCTTGTGGACAGTGGAAAGGACATTCATTTGTGGACAGTGGGAAGGATGTGCCTGTGGTAGATAGTGGGGTGGACATCTCTATGTGAACACTGGTGAGAACTTTTCTGTGGTGCACAGGAGAACGTCTCTTTGGTGGACCGTAGAAAGATTTCCATGTTCCTGAGAGTGCAGAGGACATCTCTGAGGTAGACAGTGGTGAGGACATCCCTGGTGTGCACTGGAAGTTGTCCCTGTGGTGCACAGTCTTGAGGATGTCCCTGTTGTGAACAGGAGATTGTTCCTGTGGTGAACAGTAGGAAGGATGTTCCTGTCTTGAACAGTGGGAAAGAACACCCCAGTGGTGGACATTGATGAGGAAATCCCTGTGGTGGAGAGTGGGGAAACATGCCTGTGGTGGACAGTGGGGTTTATATCTCTGTGGTAGACGAGGGAAGCATGTAACTGTGGTGGACAATTTGGAGAATGTCCCTGTGGTGGACAATGGAAAGGACGTTACTTTGATGGACAGTGGGAAGGACATCCCTGTGGTAGACAGTGATGAGGACCTCCATGTCATGGACAGTGTGGAGGATGTCATAGTGGTGGACAGTTGGAAGAATGTCCTTGTGGTGGACTGTGGGAAGGACATCCCTTTGGTTGAGAGTGAGTATGATGTCACTGTGGTGGACAGTGGGTTGGACCTCTCTATGGTGGACAGTGGGAAGGATGTTCCTGTGGTGGACAATGGGAATGATGACCCCATTGTGGAAAGTGGGAAGGATGTCCCTGTGATGGACAGTGGGGAGGACATCCTTGTGGTTAACAGTGGTGAGGACCTTTCTGTGATGCACTGGAGAATATCTCTTTGTTGGACCGTGGGAAGGATGTCCCTGCTTTGAAGAGTGCAGAGGACATCTCTGTGGTGGACAGTGGTGGAGATGTCTCTAGTGTGCACTGGAAGATGTCCCTGTGGTGCACAGTCTTGAGGATTACCCTGTTGTGCACAGGAGGATGTTACTGTGGTGAACAGCAGGGAGGATGTCCATGTTTTGAACAATGGGAAAGAACACCCCACTGGTGGACAATTTTGAGGACAACCCTGTGGTGGACAATGGGGAAACATCGCTGTGGTGGACAGTGGGGTTTACACCTCTATGGCAGAAGGGGGAAGAATGTCACATTGGTGGACAATTTGGAGTATGTCCCTGTGTTGAACAATAGGAAGGACGTTACTTTGATGGATCGTGGGAAGGACGGCTCTGTGGTAGACAGTGGTGAGGACGTCAATGTGATGGACGATGGGGAGAATGTCCATGTGGTGGATAGTTGGAAGAACGTCCCTGTGGTGAACTTTGGGAAGGACATTTATTTGCTGGACTGTGGGTAGTACGTTCCTGTGGTGGACACTGGGGAGCACATCCCTATGGTGGCCAGTGGAAAGAATATCCCTGTTTTGGACAGTGGGAGGATATTCCTGTGGTGGATAGTGGAAAGGACATCACTTTGATGGACCGTAGAGAGGACCTCCATGTGGGGGACAGTGGGAAGGAGGTCCCTGTGTTTGACAGAGGAAAGGACATTTAAGTTGTAGACTTTGGGAAGAATATCTCTGTTGTGGACATTGGGTAAGACCTCCTTGTTATGAACTGTACGAAGAATGTCCCTCTAGTGGACAGAGGGGAAGACGTCACTTAGATGGACAGTGGGAAGGACAACCCTGTGGTGGACAGTGGGGAGGACCTTTCTGTGGTGGACAGTGAGAAGGATATCCCTGTTGTGGACAGTGGGGAGGATGTCACTGGTTTGGACAGTGTTAAGGACATCCATGTGGTGGACAGTAGAGAGGACCTTTCTGTGTTGAACAGTGGGAAGAAGGTCCATGTGTTGGACAGTGGGGAGGACATATATGTTGTGGACTTTGGGAAGGACCTCCGTGTGGTGGACAGTGGGAAGCATGTCCCTTTCATGGACAGTGGGGAGGAACAACATGTGGTGGACAGTGGTAAGGACATCTCTGTCGTGGACAGATTTAGGACATCATTTAGTGGACATTAAGAAGTACGTTCCTGTTGTGGACAGCAGGGTGTAACATTCTGTGGTGGACAGTGGGAAGGACATAACTTTTGTGGACAGTGCAGAGCAGGTTCCTTTGGCGAATAGTGGAAAGTAATTCCCTGTGGTGGATATTGGAAGGACATATATGTTGTGGACTGTGGGAAAAACGTCCCTGTTTTGGACATTAGGGAAGACGACATTGTGGTGTACAGTGGGGAACATGTCCCTCTGGTGGACATTGAAGAGAAACTCCCTGTGGTGGACAGTGGGAAGGATGTCACTGTGGTGGAGAGAGGGGAGGTCATCACAAAGGTGGACATTGGTAAGCACATCCCTGTGGTGGATATTAGAGAGGACCACTTGGTGATGAACAGTGGGAAGAAGGTCCCTGTGGTGGAGAGTGGAAAGGACATTATGTTGTGGATTGTGGGAAGGACGTACATGTTGTGGACATTGGGAAGAACCTCTGTGTGTTCTACAGTGGCAAGCATGTACCTCTGGTAGACAGTGGGAAGGAACACCATGTGGCAGACAGAGGAAAGGACATCATTGAGGTGGACATTAGGAAGTACTTTCCTGTTGTGGATAGCTGGGTGTACCTTTTTGTGGTGGACAGTTGGAAGGACATGACTCTTGTGGAAAGTGTGGTGGAAATCCCTGGAGTGGAGAGTGGAAAATACATCCCTGTGGTGGACAGTAGGGAGGAATTCCTGTGGTAGACAGTGGGAAGGAGTTCCCTGTGGTGGACATTGGAAGGACATATATAGTGTGGAATGTGGGAAGGATGTCCCTGTTTTGGACATTGTGAAATAACTTTTGGTGGACAGTAGGAAGTAGGAATCTGTTGTGGACAGTGGGGAGGACCTCTTTGTGGTGGACAGTGAAAAGGAAATCCCTGTTATGTTCTGAGGAGAGGATATTACTGAGGTGGACAGTGGGAAGGCTGACCTCTTGGTGGACAGCAGGGAGGACTTTTCTGGTGTAAATAGTGGGAAGGACATCCCTGTAAACAGTGGGGAGGACATTAAGGTTGTGGACATTGGGGAGGATTTCACTGTGATGGACATTGGGGAGAATGTTACTGTGGTGCATTGGAGAATGTTGTGGTGCATAGTTGGAAGGATGTCCATATGGTGGTGAGTGTGGAGAACATCTCTGTGGTGAACAGTGGTTAAGACATCCGTGTTGTGCACAGGAGGATGTCCCTTTTGTTTACAGTGGGAAGGACTTCACTGTGGTTGATTGTTGGGAGGACATCTGTGTTGTGGACAGTTGGGAGGATGTCTGTTTTGGAGAGTTGAGAGGATTTCACTGTGGTGGATAGTGTGGATGAAGGCATTGTAGACAGTAAGGACAATGCTCCTGTGGTGCACAAGAGAATGTTTCTTTGGTGGACAGTAAGAAGGATGTCCTTGTAGTGGGGAGTACAGAAGACATTTCTGGGTTGGACAGTGGTAAGAATATCCCGGTTATGCACAGGAGGATGTTCCTGTGGTGTACAGTGGGAAAGACATCCCTGTGATGAACAGTGAAGAGGACTTCACTGTGGTGGACCTTTGAAATGATCTCCTTGTGGTCAACAGTGGGAAGGATGTCCTTTTGGAGGACATTGGGAGAACATCACCATGGTGGACAGGAAGAAGGATCTCCATTTGGTGGACAGAGGGGAGGACCTCCCTTTGGTGGACAGTGGGTAGGATGTCCCTGTGGTTTAGAGTGCAGAGGATATTTGTGTGGTGGATGGCTGTGAGAACTTCCCTGTAGTGCATACTGTTGAGGACAACCATGTTTTGTACAGTGGTAAGGATGTACTTGTAGTACACAGGAGGATGTCCCTGTAGTGGACAGTTGGGAGAACCTCCTTGTGGTGGACAGTGGGGAGGACATTTCTGTTGTAGCCAGTGGGATGGACGTCTCTGTGGTAGAATGTGGGGAGGACATCCCTTTGATGGACAGTAGGGAGGACGTTTCTGTGGTGAAAAGTGGAAAGAATGCCCCTGTGGTGGACAGAGTGGAGGGCATCTCTGTGGTCTACAGTGGAAAGGACATCTCTGTGGTGGACAGTGGAAAGAATATTCCTGTGGTGCACAGTTGTGAGGATGTCCCTGTTGTGCATAGGAGGATGTCCCTGTGGTGCAAAGTGAGGAGGATGTTTCTTTGCTGGACAGTGGGAAAGACGTCCATGTGGTAGACTGTGGGGAGGTCCAGTCTGTAGTGAACATTGGGCAGGATGTCCCTGTGGTGAACAGTGGAAAGCATGTCCCTGTGGTGCACATTTTTCGGGATGTCCCTGTAGTGCTCAGAAAGATGTCCCTGTGGTGAACAGTGGAAAGGATGTCACTGTGCTGGACATTGGTGAAGATGACCCTGTGGTGGACAGTTTTATGGATGTCCTTTTGGTACACAGTAGGACATTCCTGTGGTCGACACTGTTGATGACCTCGTTCTAATGGACAGTGGGGAGTAAATCCCTGTGGTGGACAGTTGGGTGGACCTCCCTGTGGAGGGCAGTGTGTAGAACGTCCCTGTAGGCTACAGTCGGGAGGACATCCCTGTGGTAAACTGTGGGAATAATGTTCTTTTTGTGGACAGTGGAAGGATGTCGATTTTGTGGACAAGGGTAGTACGTTCCTATGGTGTACAGAGGGGAGTACCTCCCTGTTTAAAGTGGGGAGGACATCCTTGTGGTGGACAGTAGGGAGGACATCTCTGTCCTTTCTTTTTAAAACTTGTGTCTCTGAAGTAAATTTTCTTGGCTTCCATCCCAAACCCAACAGTGAGCAGTAAGTTAGGGTAAGAAAATGTAACAAACTGGTTTTTCAAAATTTATTTATTTATTTTATGTATATGAGTACACCATTGCTCTCTTCAGACATACCAGAAGAGGGTATCAGATCCCATTACAGATGGTTGTGAGCCACTGTTTGGTTGCTAGGAATTGAACTCAGGACCTCTGGAAGAGCACTTGGTTCTCTTAATTGCTGAGCCATCTCTCCAGCCCTGTAACAAACTGCTTTAAAAAGGTTACATTAAAAAGGTTACATTACAGTGTACTCATCATATATATTAAATAAATAATAAATAAATAAATAAATAAATAAAATCTTTTAAAAAAGTTTTAAATAGATTATTGGAGAAAGAAAACACACTTAATTAGTAACTTAATTTGTAACTGCCTTTCTAGTAAGTTATAGAATGTGCCACATAACTATGCACAGGTGACAGGGTAGATGACGTCATGATGCCAACCTTCAATATCTGTACCGGTACAAGTCTTCTGGTAGTCCTCACCTGGACTATTCTTTGCCATGATGTCTTTGGTGAGATGTGTCACAAGCGATTAGAATACTTACTGAAGTTGTAAAATGAATTTCTTATTTTTATTCCTCTTCTTTTTTAGACAGCATTGACTGTCCTGGAACTCACTATGTACACCAGACTGGTTTTGAACTCACCGCGATCCCTCTGCTTCTGCCTCCCAAGTGCTGGGATTAAAAGTGTGTACCATAGTGCTAGGATGTAAAATGAATTTCTTGTTAAACATCGGGGCAGATGCAAAGGATCTCTCTGGAAGGTCACAAAGGGTGTGGGTCTCACTGTGAGTCTTCAGGGACAAGAGTAGGTTGAGTAGGGTTTTGTCACTGCATTATATGTCCCTCTGCCTCAGCTCATACTCTTATCATTGTGTGTGAAGGCCATCCTTCCTGGATGGCACAGGAATCCTAATGAGGTGCTCACCGCCAAGCGCTTGATAAGTGGAGGTTCATCCAGGTGACAAACATCTGAGGAGCTGGGTGAGTAAATTTCTTCCCTGCCTTTTGCTTTCTTTTTTCTCCATGATAAAGTATGATGGTTAATGTTTCTATAGAGTTGTCTTTGTAACTGCTAATAAAACATCCTTCAACCCTTGTGTGAAGAACAGTCCCTACAGATAGGCCTGCTTGCCTTGCAATGTATATTGTCCTGGATTATCAGGGAAACATCTTAGAGAAATAGGGTATGATGTCACTCAACCAAATTGAAGCATTGGAAAGCAATAATGGGTTCTCTATTGAGCCCCTTTTGGGAACAACAAACTTACATATTTATAGGTGTTATAAAGTGTACTAGTCATTACAACACCCTCCAAAGCAGGTGTGGGTATGTTGAGTATCTAGGGCACTGATGGTGGATCTCTGTGACATAGCCATGTCTATCTACAGTGCTGTGTTTTTCCTGTAGGAGGGTGGGGACTTCCTGAGTATAACAGTTTGAGAGACACGATAAGGTTCTTTATACCAGTGTGGACTATAGTGTTAACAGCCTGGATCATAGAACTTTTTTGTATGGTATCTCACTGACTGTCAAAACATCAGCAGAGCACTTCCTTTCATGGACAGGTCACTCTCGAGCGTGAGTGTGTGTGTGTGTGTATGCATGTGTGTATGTATGTGTATGAATGTATGTGTATATATATAATGTGTGTGTATGTGTCTATGTGTATTATGCGTGTATGTATATGTATATGTATGTGTGTGTATGTATGTGTGTGTACATGTGTTTATGTGTGTTTTTATAAGTGTGCATGTATATATGAGTGTGTGTATGAGTGTATGTGTGTATGTGTATATGAGTGTATGTGTGCATGTGTATATGTATGTGTGTAATGTATGTCTGTACATACATATGTGTGTATGTCTATATGTGTGTGTTTGTGTATATGTGTGTATGAGTGTATGTGTGTATGTGTGCATGTGTATATATATGTATGTGTGTAATGTATGTATCTATGTATGTGTATATGTCTGTATGTGTTTGTATGTGTATATGAGTATGTGTTTGAGTGTATGTGTGTATGTCAGTATGTGTGTGTATGAGTGTATGAGTGTATGTGTGTATGTGTGTATGCCCTGAAGATGAGGGCTTGTGTTGTGGTTGATCTGAATCCAGGGCATGTGAGCCTTAACCCTCATGTAGTATCACTCCTAACCTCCAGGAAAAAGGCATGTGTGGCCTGTAAGACTTCGAGACACCACTGTAACCAGCAGAGGGCCACTAAGCTCCACCCCTTAACCCACTGTCCATTAACAGCATGGTGCTTGTTTTTTCTGCTCCCATCCTTGCGTTCTTTCAAGGGCTTTTTCATAAAGCATCAGATTAGATCGTGAGGTCAGACAGTTATACAGGAAGAACTTTTATTCGAGAGAAACCTCAGCCCGCAAAGTGCTTTGTAAGTCTCCAGAATCGACTTTGAAGCCAGAGAACCTACCACAGCTGGATCCTGGCGCTTGCTCTGAGCTGATTTAAAAATCATTCATTTTTGGTCACATGATTGGGCAGGACACTCTCTGCTGCCCGCTGGCTTTGCTATAGATATCACCTCTGAAGTGTGGGCTATTATGATTGTGTAGGCTATTTCCCAGGAATTCAACAGTGGCTTTTGTGAAAACACTGACTCTTGCCTTGACCTGAAGACATTTGATGGGTAACTCAGAGATCATCATGCAAAGCACTTGGGCCTTTAATCCCAGCACTCAGGAGGCTGAGGCAGGCAGATATCTGAGTTCAAGGCCAGCCTGGTCTACAGAATGAGCTCCAGGACAGCCAGGGCTACAAGAGGACATCTTGTCTGAAAAAAAAAACAAACCAAACCAGACCAGAACAGTCAAGACCAGACCAGACCAGACCAGACCAAACCAAACCAAACCAAACCAAACCAAACCCAAAGCCCCCTGGGCTGGGTCAAGTTTGGAACCTTTGTTCCAGACTTTGTTTTCCTGCTGCTGGGTGGCTGAGAAAGCTGTCAAAAGGAAGCATGCTCAGCTACGAAACAGAAAGGGCTTGGTGCTCTCATATGGCTGATCTGGGACTGTCTGATTCATACATAACCTTTACACAGAGTTGCTAACACAACAGTGAAGAAGTCATTGGAAGCTGAGCTTTGTGGAAAAGGAGATTTTCCCCAACGCTCAAAGCTTTCTTGAAAATCACAGAAGCCGCTTCAGGAGGGCAGACTGTGCTGGACTGTGGAGCAGCGACGCCCCCTGATTGCAGAAAGGCAGAGGGAGGTGGAAAAGGGCAACCTCTGGTACCAAATCCTCGGGCAACAGACAGCCCACAGTGGTCGAGTCCCTAGGAGGAATGGATAGCAGAGACTTTAGGGAAATCCTGAGCAGGGATTTTCAGTTTTCTACTATTGGGAATTGGGCTCCAGAGGGGGATAAAAATCAGTTTCAGAGAAGAAAGGAAGCTGTTTTTTTCTCTTTTTCTTTGCACAAATGAGCCACGGTGTAAATATTTTTATTTTTTTCTACAAGTGGGAGGCTTAGATGGGCTTATTCTGCAGAACTCAGGCACGGTCCATCTGTCTTTTCTCCTATTGCTTTCTTTGCTCAGAGAGAAGGAGAAAGAAAATCTTTGCCAAGCACGACTGTCTAGAAATGAGGCTGGTCGAATCCTCTATCTTTATTTTATTTTACCTGTTGTAACCATTGACATTTGTTGAGACAGGGTTGTGTCGAGCTGGGCTCTCAAGGGACTTGGATGATGTCATTTTTTAATGTGGAAAAAGTAAATTTTCATCTTAAAAGTCACCATGACTTTGCTTAGTTGTAACTGCAGCAAATATTACCTTAAAGGGGATTTATTTATTAATTTAGAACTTATGTATTTATATATGCATGCAACAATAATAATTAAGAAAAGACAGTGAGGATGAGGTTTGAGACAGAGCATGGTAGGACTTGGAATGAGGAGATGAAGGGGTAAATGATGTATATTTTAATTTTTAAAATTACAAAAAAACTCCCTCAACAACTCTTTTTCAAAAACAATTATTTATTTATTTAATATATGTGAGTACACTGTAGCTGTCTTCAGACACACCAAAAGAGGGCATTGGATCCCATTACAGATGGTTGTGAGCCACCATGTGGTTGCTGGGAATTGAACTCAGGACCTCAGGAAGAGCAGTTTAATCCCTAATGCAATCTCTGTGACATTGTTAGCAAGAGTAATCCTTAATTTTTAGAATTAAGTTCCAATCTGTGGAGGGATTGTGCTGAGGGTGTCTGAAGTATCATACAACTTCAGAACAACTGAAGTATCTATGTTATAGATATATATAGATATATAGATATACTGAGTAACATTTCTATGTCATTTCTCCTACAATCCCAATGGCCCTGGAGGACAGGGATTGCTGCACTTGCTGCTTTGTTTAACAAATGCTCAGTCATTACAGAGGTTTGGTAGGAGCCATGGAAATCAGCTTGTTTCACCTAAAACCACTGCAGACAGAGAAGCGTCTCAGGTGTTGAGAAGTCACACTTTCCTAAAACCTAAATAAATGCTTCTCACTTTACAAAGGAGCCATAACCCTTGTGAAAAAAGACCCATTGAGTGGGAGTTTTTATGATCATGGATTTAACTCCTCAGATAGGAAGAACAGAAAACAGCAATAACACTATTAACTGATTTACTTGGTCTTTACAATGGGTCAAACATTGTTCTCAGCCTTTTACACTGACGTTCTGATTTGTACAATGGCCCTGCAGTTTGGATACGACCATGTAAATGAAGTACTAATAGGATCAATGATTTTTATACAACTAAAGGCTAGTTTACCATCTCAAGATAGAAAAGTGGTGGGTGCAGGCTTCAGACTCATCTGGCTCAGTGCCCTTCACCACTGTGTGGAACCGCTTAACATGGAGAACTGTTTGTGAAGCTTCTCCTGCTCTCAGTGCTCAGCTGCCCCTCCACAGTTCACAGTCAGGGGTCAGGGGTCGGGGGTCAGGGGTCAGTCAGACTTAGACGTCCTTTACCATTTAGTGTGGATGAGACCCGTCAGTAGTGTGCTCAATGGGATATTAGATTTTTTTCTGTTGAAAATTCACACCAAGAAACACAAAGCATATAAAGAATGAGTGTGCATGAGGGAAAAATGAGGAGCTGAAGATCTTCCAGGTACACCAATGGTGAAAACTCACAAGGAAACATGGGGATGAATAGAGAGACATCATAAAAATGGCTCATGATAAAACAACATAGAGCATCACATATATAGAACATTCTCCTACGGTCTGGTTACACAGCTGTGTGCCTATGTGCAAGGAAGGATGCTGTTCATGGCACAGTCACCAAGATCCCAGTGAGCAATGACAGACACCAAGATCCTAGAGAGCAGTGACAGACACCAAGATCCTATTGAACGATGACAGTCACCAAGATCCCAATGAGCAGTGAGGAGCAGAATGATTTCAGGTCATGTTTAGTCCTCTGCCTAGTCAAAGAGTTTCCTGAACACTTTATAATGAGCATTTGGGTTTTTTATGACATTTCACTGACATTTTGTACACCCCTGTCTTTCTAGTTACAGCAGAAGCACGGACCCTCAAGCTGTGGTCAGAGCTTAGTCTCAGGGTCCTCCCCAGATTGTGGAGCTGAGCCATGACCATCACAGCTCCTGCTTTCTTCCTCACCTCTTGAGGTTTAGTGCCTAGACCAGTTGGTGTGGAAAGGACTGTTCTCTAGAGAAAGGTCTTGCAGACTTGAGGATGGCATGTGTTGAGTCATTTGTGAGCAAAGGGATAAAGTATAGCTGCTTTTCAAATACAGCTGTCCTGGAGGATACACATGAAAAAGTCAGTGTGACCCATACGACAGAGAAAATGGATTTTCAGTGCTAATTACCTTTAGCCTGAATGCCTGTGTGTGGGTAGTGGCTCACACCCAGCTGCACACACTGATATTAGCTTTCACCAACTTGACACAAACCAGAGACGCCTGGGAAGAGGGAACCTCAGCTGAGAAATTGCCTCTATTAATGGCCTGTGGGCTTATCTGTGGGGCACTTTCTTGATTGTTAACTGACAGAGGATGGCCTAGTCCCCTGTGGACAGTGCCACCCCTTGGCAGGAGGTCTTAGGTTGTGAAAGAAAGGTATGTGAATGTGAGCCAGGAGGTGAGCTCACTCCTCCGAGGTACTCGGTTCAATTCCTGCCTCCGTGTTCCTGTGTGTGTTCCTCCCATGGCTTCCTTTGGTGATGGACTGTCATTTAGAAGATGAAATAAATCTCTTTCCTCTCCAAGTTGCTTTTGGTCACAATGGCTTATCATGCACTACAACAGAGAGCAAAGTAGAACACCCCACCCCCACCATTACTCTGCACATGTGCATGGGGGGGCAATAGAAGGTATGAGAGAGAGAGAGAGAGATAGAGAGAGAGAGAGAGAGAGAGAGAGAGAGAGAGAGAGAGAGAGACAGATCCATGGAGACAGATACAGAGAAAAGGGAAGAGAGTTGCTGAACGTGATGATGGTTTAAGGACAGTATCTATGGGCACTTGGTAGTGGGTAGCCCAAGAGTGAGCTGTGACCCACCTTCAGACTACATGTAGAAGATAAAAGGATGAGAAGGAATTGACATAAGAGGAGGTTTGTTTTTTTATATAATTAGAAATAACTATTATTTATTTTATGATTTTTTGAGATTTATTTTTATTTATTTAATGTATATGAGTGCTTGAGCTGCATCACTGCATGTACACCTGCATGCCAGAAGAGACCTCATTACAAATGTTTGTAAGTCACTGTGGGGTTTGCTGAGAATTGAACTCAGGACCTCTGAAAGAGGAGACAGTGCTTTTAACTGCTGAGCTACCTCTCCAGCCTCCTCTTTTATTTTTTGATATCTATCTATCTATCTATCTATCTATCTATCTATCTATCTATCTAACTGTCTATATATTTATGTATCTATCTACCTACCTACCTACCTATTTTTGAGTCAGGGTCTCTCTATGTAGTCTTTACTATTCTAGAACTTAGTACATAGACTAGGTTGGCCTTGAACTCACAGTGTTCCTCTGCCTCTTAAATGCTTGTATTAAAGGCATGTGCCACTATCCCTGGCTTTAATATTTTAAATTATGTGTATTCAAAATCAGAATTGAAATGGTCATACCCTGCAACCCTCCCTGTCCCTGAGGATTGTCAGCCGATATTGGTCCTTGATTGCAAAGGGGACAGAGATATGTGTGTGTGTGTGTGTGTGTGTGTGTGTGTGTGTGTGTTCAGAAGCCTTGATAGTATGCACAGTAAATAGTGACACTGGGACCAGCTGTGGGGAGGCAGATCAACTTTAGTTGGGATCATCCAAGGCTCATCTCATACAATTTTGGAAACAGGGGTAAGAATATCCAGAATGGGCCAAGGTCATTGGCTGAAGGTTTACAATACTGAAATGTCTCATTAGCATTTGGAAGGACTTCAGGAATCTCATGTGCTAGCTGAACCGTTCTTATCCATAAAAAACAAATTGAATCTGTAATCATAAACAAGGCTATGGTGATATACTTCAGGTAGAGGGGTGTGTGGGTTTTTGAACTCCTCAGACATGGTCAGAGAAGTCCTGCCAGCGAAGGGATTCCTCCATATTGTGCCAAGCTCAGAAGGCTGTCTGGACAATGGTAGACTTTGAACTTAATTAGCAGGGCAACAATATCTATCTTTTCTAGTAGAAAAAGGCCCCAGACTTGTATAGGTATTTCTGAAAAGCAGATAAACAAACACTTGACCAAGAGATGAAGAAAAATTGCATCATAAGTAACCACCAGGGAAGTGTGGTTTGAATCACAGTGAGGAATTGCCTCGTGCTTGTTGTTAGCATGACTATTGGAAAACAAAGGCAAGTGTTGTGAGAATATGCAGAAAAGGGAACATCTGTATGCTGTTGCTGAGAATGTAAATTAGTGTAGCATTCTGGAGAGTAGCAAAGGGGCTCCTTAAAAAACAAACAAACAAAAAAATGGAACTACCAGATGACCCAGAAATCCCACTTCTGGGCATTTATCCAAAGGAGGGATGAAGAGAGATCTGTATTCCAGTGTTCATTTCAGCATTATTCACTAAAAGTCACTCTACAAAATCAAGCTAAGCATCTATCAATAGACAAGCATGGTACAAGCACACAATAGAATATTGTTCTGCCATAGGAAGGAACACCTGCTGTCTACAGTAACATAGATAAGCATTGAAGATACTATGCTAACTGAAGTAAGAGAGCCACAGACAGACAGATACTTATGTATACTCTCTCATTTGTGGCATCCATAAAGACCTCTCAGAAACAGAGTGTAATGATGAATAATGGAGGGTACTGTGGGTAGCTGGGGTGTTGGTGTAGCCAAGGAGGAAATGCTGGTCAAGTGATACAGAGTTTCAGTTATAAGAGATGTTGAAATTTCAGAGGTAGGAGTATTGCCAGCCTAGTGTGTCTAGCATAGTGAGTTCTAAGACAGCCAAGACTACATAATGAGACCAAATATCAGAAAAGGAAAAAAAAGTTTTGGGTAGCAGGAATATGTTTTTGAGATCTGCTGGGTAACATGGTGTATCATATATTTCAAATTTGCTAGGAGTAAATCTGAGATGTATCACAACAAAATAAGGCAATTAAGAGATGCAATAAGTTGATGAATTTGATTTCATAATTTTTCATTGTATAAACATATCAAAACATTACAGAACATTACATTCTACCCCATAAATGTAAATGATAGTTAATTTAATAAAAAAGGCTGTTACTGATATCAGTCACTGGAGTTAGAGATGTTGAGGGGGCAGTTGGAGTTCAGGAGTAAGAAACTATAAGAACATGGGGGTTTTCAGCACAGAGATGTAACTTAAACACACAGGACCAGGAGTCCAGGGTTGAGTGCTGATTGCCAGGGCTTTTCAGTGTCTGCCCTGTGGAGATAGTAGATTGGTGTCAGGGGCATGGTAAATACTCAATAGCTGTCAGTTAGGAATCATCTGATTGGGAGACAGACAGCAAGACCAAGCTTCATCTCTCTAATGAAGATCACACAGTCGCTCAGTTTTGACCTAAGTGACTTGTTAACCTCCACAAAGTGAACCTGTGTTCACAAAATGAACATCTAACCTTGTTCAGTTTCTCCTGCATCCCTGGTCTGGAGGCATCTTTCCTTGAGGGATGTTCTGTTTAGGGGGGCTGGGAGAGGGGGGGCGGGATGCGGCAAGGACAGCATCCTGGAAGCCACCTGGTCATCTGGACCGAACCTGGGCTGAATCTGTGTCTCACCACGCTATCTTGTCCTGTGTCTAAACTCTGGTGAGACTGATAGGAAATGGAAGTGCTGTTTTAGTAATGTATATCTGATCGTGATGTCTCTCCATTCTTGTGTCTGCATTATCTCCTACCATGGACTTCCCCAGTTTCTCCCAACTAATTTCCCTATTTATATAGTCCTTTCTCCCCCAAAATGAACAGCCCTTGGATTGTGGCCCCATGGTTCTTAAGTCTCCTGTGATTGGCCTCTGCTGGGCCAGACCAGTGTTTTTGACTTCGTTTCATGCCCTGCAGCTCTTTTCCTATCCCCTCTTCCTTTTTAGTGACACTGACCTTTTCTCGGGCCTTCTGGAAGTCTCAGATCTTCTGATATCTATGCTGGGAGGGATACTCCTTCCCCACTCTGAAAGATGCTTCAAATAATAGATTAAACATCTCTTTCGTGGACAGGGCCTCTGTGATTTTCCAATCCAAATCAGGTCTTTCTAGTTACTACACTTTGTCACCTTTAATACATAATTATTACGGTTCTCTATCTTAATTTGTCTGATAACTTCTCTGAAGCTAAACTTCCACAGGGTGTAATTCTCTACTATGGTGTGCAGTGCTTGGCTGGATTGTTGGTTCATGAGTTACTCAATTAGTGCCTGTCAAGATTATTTCTGTGATTCAATAATAACTACTGATGAAGACTTACCTGAGCAGGGTGTCCCCAGTAGAAAACCAGAGCTATTGGGCAGGTTGGTGACTTTAGTTTCTTTAGTCTTAGAATTATGTGTGTGATAGTGATGTATCTCTCTCTTTGTTTCATTGTTTCATTTTTTTGTTTTTGAAAGTATCTGGTAAAGGGTCTGCACATTAAATTCCCTTAAAAAGATTTATTTTTATTTTAAATTATGTGTATACATGTGTTTATATTGTGACACTGTTGTGGGTTTGTGTACATGTGAGAGTAGGTGTCTGTGGAGGTCAGAAGGCAGTGTCTGACACCCTGGAGCTGGCAGAGGTGGTGAGCTGCCTGCCTTGGGGGCTAGGGATGCCTTCCACCCGGGATCCTCCAAAAGCCATGTACACACTTGGGGCCTGAGCCAGCTCTCCAGCCCTATTTTTGTTTTTGAGGTCTTGCTATGCAGTGCTGGCTGAACTCAAATGTCTCAAATGTGTGATGCCTGCTTCTTTTTGCTTTTTTTCCCTGGCTTGTTACATTAATTTAAGCAGACTAAACATGTTAGCCATTCATTTGCAAGCTATCACCAAATGGCTGCTGTTACCTCTTCTGGTATAGTTATGATTTTTTTGGTTGTTTCATATTTAGCCTTCTCATCAGGTTTTGATGCTGTTGCATAGGATGATGTCACACTGGCACAAGACTTGCCAATACCTGCGGATTCTGGCTCTCTGACATAAAACTCATACTTCTCTAATGTGTCCACCAGTCACTCTCCATTCATGAAGATGAACCATAACAAAGTTTGAACCAAAAGTCTAGGGAGGCTGGAATAGTAGCTCAGCGATTAGGGACATTAGCTGCTCTTCCAGAGGTCCCCAGAACCCACACTGCAGCTCAGAACTCTCTGTAACTCCAGCTGCAGGGATCTTTGGCCTCTTCTGTTCTCCAGAGGCACTGAACACACAGACCGACAGACATGCAGGCACAACACCCACACATTTAAAAAGAGATGGGGGTAGGAGGGCTAGAAAAGAGAGGGACAAATGAAGATTAAAGCATAAGAAGTCTTTTCTTAATTTTTCTATCTTCCTGCTATCTGCCCTTTGTGACAAAAATGCCCTCTAGCCAAAAAGCTAACTCTAGTGAAACCAGAAATTAGCTCTTCATCCTAACCCACACTGAAATGCAGATCCAATAAAATGTGCTTTCTTAAAGTTAGCTCCCTTCAGGAAATCATGGAAGACTGTTGTCATGGGGAATTGTGAAAGGAACCAGGAAGAACTTAGCCAGGAAAATACCAATGAAGGATAACATGGAGATCCTCGTTGTCATGATTTCATGAATTCACGTATTTCCACCAGACACATGCTTGTGGTCACGCGTGGACACTCTATGGTTAAATTCAGAATGGTGTATTTTTCTGTGATGTGAATTATGTTACACGGAGTGAAAAAATTTATGCAGCCTTGTGAGATGTGACAGAGCAATGTAGCATTTAAGCTAAGATATTTTAATGACACAATTTGTTCAGACTGCTGGAGGATAAAAATCGATTTCATAAGATTTGCTGCTATTAATTGCTGCAGCCCCTAGCATGTAGAACGTGGTGGGCAGGTGTTTTTGGGATTATATTAAGAGCAAAAGAAAACAACATGCCTGTTCTTAATATTCAAATTATAATTAGAGACAACAGCAACATCTCAGAGCAGAATCAAAAGGCATGGTTAGTGTGCAATAAGACATCATAATTAACGTATTAAATGCAGATTCAATAATCTCGATGCATTTAGCAATTACTTACCTGCTTACAATAAATAATTTGCTAGCAGATCCAGAATGCAATTAATTGGTATATAGCAGTAGACACTGTTCCTTGACTCCTGGTCTGGAAAGGAGAAGAAAGAACCCATATTTTCAAAGAGAACTATGAAAAAAAGTTCATCTTAAAAAAATGCCAAGACTCAGCTTTAATATCATTCTCCTGGGGCACAGACTTTGAAATGATATTTTCACACAAGGTAGAATCTGAAATTTGAATCCTGTCAGAGGCACAAAATACTGAAAGTCCAGATCTCACAGGGAATAACATTTAAATATTAAACGTCTATGTCCAAGGCAGAGAAGACAGGAATAAAAATGATCCCATTTCAAGTGAAATCTTTGTCCTCCGTGTTTTTTTGAACTGGGTTAGATTAGCATTTTTTTTCAGCTTGGCCTGAAAGAATACAAAATAAATATGATTTGAAGCCAAGGGTTTGAAGCTGTAATGTTCATACAGTTAAAACGATTCTCCATTTACCAAACTCCCTGTTTTGCAAGGAAGCTTAGGGTTATTACTTATAGGCTGTGGCACCAAAATGAACTGGGCCATCCATCAAACTGGGCGATTAGTGCAGTGGAAAACAAAAGCCCCAAAAAGTTGATTGACTGGATTTTCCATTTTGCAGTAAATTATTTTAGAGCCAACTTTCTTTGGTTATTGGTGCTTGTTTCTTCCTTGACTTTCAGATCTGTCTCATATAGGCCAGTCACTGAGTACCAGCCCCTCCTCAAGTGCTTAAACAAAAAAAGAGCTGGAGTCCTTGTGACTCACGTATAAGAGTGTAACTCCTTTTCCATGTATAAGTTCTGAATAGAAAAGTAGGCATGATTGTATGTCATGTGTACATATGCATGATTACAGACAGAGGCCAAAGCATTACTCAGAAAACCAGAAGGATTTGCAATGGATTGTCACCTGAAGTTATTTGCTGTGGGACCTTGAAGATCTGATTATTTGTGACACGTCTGTGTGACCCGGAGACTCTTGGAGGCTTCTACAGGGGAATTATGGTGTGTACCTATAGATGGAGCAGGACTTTCACCTTGGCAGATGACTGGTCTTCTGGCGAACAGCATATGGCTTGCTGGATAGGCAGGTGACCAGCTTCATGGGTATGTGACCACTGAGTGAGCATGAGGGGCTGTTTATATACTGATTGTCGTCTGGTCCCCCAAACAATCGACTCGCACATGAATATAAGTTGGTCATGTTTCAAGTTCCTGGAGAAGTTTCACTATTGCTCCTCTTGTTGTCTTGTATCCTCTCTGTCACACACACACACACTGTGTATGTGTCCTCATGAGAAGGCTCTACTCCTAACAGTGATGGAGGAAGACCGTTTCAGGACTGGACCATAGACACATGGCCAATGTATATAACACAGTGTAACTGTTCCACTCTGGCTGCTTTCTTCAGCAAAAGGGTGAAGGAAAATCCTGCTCTTGGAAAGGTCTTCAAGAAGTGTACCTAGCTTTTAATTTTTCCTAGTGGGACTGACGTGTCATCCGAGTGTCATGTGATAAAAGCCTCAAGTTCAACACCAGGCTTCAAAAGAATAAACACAACTTATACTTTCCTGGAAGAAGAGAGACACTCCATCATGGTCCTATAAACAATCCATAGGCAGTGTCTCATGATTCATTTAGACGGTTAGGATTATGGACTGAATGTTCATGTCTCCTTAAGATGGAGCTGGACTGAAAGGTGGCAATCAGGATGTGTGTGGTTAGATCTTTCTGAATGACTTTCGGGGGGTGACCATGTTTGTCTTATGTTTGTCCAGGTTTTTTCCCAGATCACCCCACCCATGCCTGATAGACTTGTATGTAAAGTGGCCATTGCAGCAAAGATGAAGGCCATGCATGAATTCAGCATCAGGGATTTCCATTCACTATGGCCAATCTGTTTGTGGTAGCTGCTGAGTGCCCTACATGGTGATAGCAGAGATGGTACCAGCACACAAGAGGTGAGCTAGCTGCTGATTGCATTGGACTGCATTCATCTCGGAAGACACAATGCTTTGTTCTACTGGGAGAGGTGTTTGCTTTGGATTTGTTTTCCTTGACCATGGTGCTTTGGCCAACCCTGCCATCTGTTGAGCTGACATCACATAGTCAGATGAAGGTATTACCACAAAAGGCTTCTGACCAAGGGGCGTATTCTATAGCAATGTAAGTATGGACTTGCCTTGTGCTCATAGTATTTACTAGTCATAACAATGTTCCTCAGCACTGAAGGAGCTGCCTGACAGAATGATGAAATATGCTTCCAAAGATTTAGTTTCCACACCAGCTGGGTCTCTGTACTTTGCAAAGTGTAGATAAAGAATATTAGGCTATGGTATAGGCACTAAACCACTGACTAATTTATGCCAGGATTTTTCAAACAGCTGGGATCCCTGGATGCAAGCAAACCATGTGGACTCTGTGTGTGTGTGTGTGTGTGTGTGTGTGTGTGTGTGTGATACTTGTTAGAACTACTATCAGGCTGCTGTGTGCGAGACATGTGTTCAGTGTGAGATGCCAAGTGCTCTTATAGTTTACAAACACCATTCACCTCATGTGCATGTCATTGATACAGGGCAGCATCCAGGCCCACAGCTCCTCCAGCTCCTTCTGGATCTCTTTCCTGAATATGTCTAAATTCTGCTTCTGGCTGTGTAGTAGAGATGTCAGCTCCTTGTGTAGGCTACCTGTGTTGTCATGGCTGGAGGTTGTGAGGGCTTCACATGGTCCCCGTGAGTTTTCACTTTCCCCTTGTTCTGTCTTCTTGGCATCCAGGTTTTCTTCCCCTTGCTCTGAGGGCCCCACGGGGACACCAGGCCCACGGCTGCTTGGGAGGCTGCAGCCTTCCAGATTGTTGCTTAGCAACAATTGAGTGAGATTTTCACACAGCCAGTCTGTGTCCCTGGAAAAGCCTAAATGACACAACCTCTTTCTATCCAGGGAAGGACTCTGTCTTCTCAGTCATCCACTGCTTATCTTCCTGCCTTCCAGAACTTATAAATCCAGCATCATCTTGACTCCTGAGTCTGTTTCCTTTTTTAAAATGTTCAGAATCAATCAAAATGTGGAGCACAATGCCATCTTAACTTACCTCAGATCACTCAGGAAAGCTGGCTCTTTCATAAAGACGCAGCAGTAAAAGCAGATGTTAGTCAAAGCAAAACACTGACAGTACATGACTTACATACCAATATGTCTGCTCTCTCACCTGTGGATCCCTTACTCTCTCTCACCTTCCTCTGTACTCAAAATCCCATCAAAAGCAAGATGATTCAATCCTCCCATTGTCCTCTGAGCTTCATAGTTTCATGTCAACTTGCCACAGTTAAAGTCATCTGAAAAGATAGAGCCTCAGTTGAAAAAATGCCTTCGTTAAGATTCAGCTGTAGGGGGAACCCACGTGAGACATTCTGGAGGCTCCATGGATCCCACAACCAGCATTAGCACTCCCCTTCTGGTCCTCCCCCAGATCTGAGGCCTGGACGAGACCTCTGCCGGGTCTGCTGTGTGTGGACCCCAGATTCTGCCTGAGCCATTCTGGAGGCTTCGTGGATCCCACAGCCAGCATTATGCAGGAAGACCCACATACTACCCTAAGCCCATAGCTGGGTGCTGAGAGCTCTCATATTTCAGCAGATACTCCCCCTCCCCACCCCTGTGGAGTAAGACTTCCCTTCCAGACCTCTCCTGGATCTGAGGCCTGGACCAGACATCTGCCGGGTCTGCTGTTGTGTGGACCCTGGATTCCGCCTGAGATATACTGAAAGGTCCACTCAACCCAGAGCCACAGAGGAACTACTGAACTCAGAGTGTCAGACAACATATCCTGAGATATCCTAGAGGAGACACTGCACCCAGAACAGCAGACACCTGGCTGGACTGCTACCTTGGAGGCACCAAATCCTGAGGCATCCTAGAGGTACCACTGTAATCAGTACAGCTGGAAAAGATCACAGAGATATCTGGAACCCTAGAAGATCAGACACAAGCCAGATAAATGGAAAGGCAGGCTTCAGTCAGAGACAGCAAGTACAGGCAGCACTAGAATTAACCAGATGGCAAAAGGCAAGTGCAGGAACATAAGCAACAGAAACCAAAGTTACATGACATCATCAGAACCCAGTTCCCCCATCAGAGCAAGCCCTGAACACCTCATCACACCAGAAAAACAGGATTCAGAATTAAAATCACTTCTCATGATGATGATAGAGGACTTTAAGAAAGACATAAATAACACTCTCAAAGAACAGATAGAAACCCTTAAAGAGGAAACACAAAAATCCCTTAAAAATTGCAAGAAAATGCAACCAAACGGGAAAAGGGATTAAACAAAACCATGCAGGATCTAAAAATGGAAGTAGAAACAATAAAGAAATCACAAAGGGAGAATACCTTGGAGATAGAAAACCTAAAAACAAGATCAGGAGTCATAGACACAAGTATCACCAACAGAATAAAAGAGATGGAAGAGAGAGAATCTCATTTGCAGAAGATACAATGGAAAACATTGACAGAACTGTCAAAGAAAATGCAAAATACAAAAAGCTACTAACACAAAATATACAAGAAATCCAAGACACAATGAGAAGGCCAAACCTAAGGATAATAGGTATAGACGAGGGGGAAGACACCCAACTTAAAGGACCAGGAAATATCCTCAAAAAATTATAGAGGAAAACTTCCCTAACCTGAAGAAAGAGATGACCATAAATATACAAGAAGCCTACAGAACTTCAAATAATTTAGACCAGAAAAGAAATACTTCCTGCCACATAATAGTTAAAACATCAAATGTACAAAACAAAGAAAAAATACTAAAAGCAGTAAGGGAAAAAGGCAAAGTAACATATAAAGGCAGACCTATAAGAATTACACCAGACTTCTCACCAGAGACCATAAAAACCAGAAGATCCTGGATCAACATCATACACAAGAGAACACAAATTAAATTTAAGAGAACACAAATGCCAGCCCAGACTACTATACCCAGGAAAACTGTCAATCATTTTTGATGGAGAAACCAAAATACTCCATGATAAATTCAAATTTACACAGTATCTCAACAAAAATCCAGCACTTCAAAGAATACTTGATGGAAAACTCCAACACAAGGAGGGAAACTACAACCTAGAAAAAGCAGGAAAGTAATCTTCCAAAAGCCATAAAAGAAGGTAGCTACACAAACATATCTCCACTGCCAATAACAAAAATAGCAGGAAACAACACTCATTTCTCCTTAATATCTCTTAATATCAATGGACTCAATTCTCCAGTAAAAAGACATGGACTATCAGACTGGATACGTATGCAGGACCCAACATTTTGCTGCATTCAGGAAACTCACCTTTGTGAGAAACACAGACACTACCTCAGAGTAAAAGGTTGGAAAACAATCTTCCAAGCAAATGGTCACAAGAAACAAGCTGGAGTAGCAATTCTAATATCAAATAAAATCATTTTTCAACCAGAAGTAATCAAAAAAGATAAATAAAGACACTTCATATTCATCAAAGGAAAAATGTACCAAGAGGAACTTGCAATTCTGAACATCTATGCCCCCAAATGCAAGAGCACTCACATACATAAAAGAAACTTTACTAAAGCTTAAAGAATACATTGCACCCTACACAATAATAGTGGGAGATTTCAACACCCCACTCTCAGCTATGGACAGATCATGGAAACAGAAACTAAACCGAGACACAATGAAACTAACAGAAGTTATGAACCAATTGGACTTAACTGACATCTATAGAACATTTCATCCTAAAACAAAAGAATATACCTTCTCAGCACCTCTTAGTACCTTCTTGAAAGTAGACCATACAGTTGGTCACAAAACAGGCCTCAACAGATACAAAAAGATTGAAATTATCCTTAGTACCTTATCAGACCACCATGGACTAAGATTTGTCTTTGACATGGACAAAACAACAGAAAGCCCACCTAATCTTGGAAACTGAACTATGTTCTACTCAATGATAACTTGGTAAAGGAAGAAATAAAGAAAGAAATTAAAGACTTCTTAGATTTAAATGAAAATGAGGACACATCATATCAAAATTTGTGGGACTCACTGAAAGCAGTACTAAGGAAAAAATCATAGCTCTAAGTGCTCACAAAAAGAAATTGGAAAGAGCATACATTAACAACTTGACAGCAAACCTGAAAGCATTAGAACAAAAAGAAGCTAATATACCCAGGAGTAGTAGACAGCAGGAAATAATCAAACTCTGGGCTGAAATCAATCAAGCTGAAACAAAAAGAACTATACAAAATATCAATAAAGCTAGGTGCTGGTTCTTTGAGAAAATCAACAAGATAGACAAACCCTTAGCAAGACTAACCAAAGGGCACAGAGACAGTATTCAAATTAATAAAGTCACAAAGAAAAGGGAGACATAATAACAGAAACAGAGGAAATTAAAAATCATCAGATCCTACTACAAAGGCTTATACTCAACAAAATTGGAAAATCTGGATGAAATAGACAATTTTTTAGATAGATACCAGGTACCAAAGTTAAAGGAGGAGCAGATAAACCATCTAAACAGTCACATAATTCCTAAAGAAATAAAAACAGTCATTAAAAATCTTCCCACCAAAAAATGTAGAGGGCCAGATGGTTTCAGCACAGAATTCCTTCAGACCTTCAAGGAAGACCTAATACCAATCCTCTCCAAGCTATTTCATCGAATAGAAACAGAAGGAACACTACCCAATTCGTTCTATGAAGCTACCATTACACTCATACCTAAACCACAGAAAGAGCCAACAAAGAAAGAGAACTACAGACCAATCTCACTTAAGAATATTGATGCAAAAATACTCAATAAAATTCTCACAAACCGAATCCAACAACACATCAACACAATTATCCATCAAGATCAAGTAGGCTTTATCCCAGGAATGCAGGGATGGTTCAATATTCGGAAATCCATCAATGTAATCCACTACATAAATAAACTTAAAGAAAAAAACCACATGGTCATCTCACTAGATGCTGAGAAAGCATTTGACAAAATTCAACATCCCTTCATGTTAAAAGTCTTGGAAAGATCAGGAATTCAAGGCCTATACCTAAACATAGTAAAAGCAATATACAGCAAGCCAGTAGCCAACATCAAACTAAATGGAGAGAAACTTGAAGCAATCCCACTAAGATCAGGGACTAGGCAAGGCTGCCCATTCTCACCTTACCTATTCAATATAGTACTGGAAATCCTAGCTAGAGCAATTAGACAACAAAAAGAAGTCAAGGGAATCAGATAGGAAAGGGAGAAATCAAAATTTCACTATTTGCAGATGATATGATAGTATAATTAAGTGACCCTAAAACTTCCACCAGAGAACTCCTAAACCTGATATACAACTTTAGCAACATGGCTGGATATAAAATCCACTCAAACAAATCAGTAGCCTTCCTCTATTCAAAGGATAAACAGGCTGAGAAAGAAATTAGGGAAATAACACCCTTCACAATAGCCACACATAAAATAAAATATCTTGGAGTGAATCTAACCAAGCAAGTGAAAGATCTGTATGACAAGAACTTCAAGTCTCTGAAGAAATAAATTGAACAAGATCTCAAAAGATGAAAAGATCTCCCATGCTCCTGGATTGGCAGGGATAACTTAGTCAAAATGGCCATCCTGCCAAAAGCAATCTACAGATTCAGTGCAATACCCATCGAAATTCCAAATCAATTCTTCATAGAGATAGAAAGAGCAATCTACAAATTCATTTGGAATAACAAAAACCTAGGATAGCAAGAACTATTCTCATCAATAAAAGAACTTCTGGGGGCATCACCATCACTGACCTCAAACTGTACTACAGAGCAGTAGTGATAAAAACAGCATGGTATTAGTACAGAGACAGACAGGAAGATCAATGGAATAGAATTGAAGACACAGAAATGAACCCGAACACCTATGGTCACTTGATCTTTGACAAGGGAACTAAAACCATCCAGTGAAAATAGGACAACATCTTCAACAAGCAGTGTTGTCTCAACTGAAGGTCAACATGTAGAAGGATTCAAATTAATCCATTCTTATCCTTTTGTGCAAAGTTGATCTCCAAGTGGATTAAGGACCTTCACATAAAGCCAGATATGCTGAAACGAATAGAACAGAAGTTGGGGAAGACCCTCGAATACCTAGTCACAGGGGAAAAGTTCCTGAACAGAACACCAATGGTTTATGCTCTAAGATCAAGAATCGACAAATGGGACCTCATCAAATTGCAAAGCTTCTGTAAGGCAAAGGACACTGTCAACAAGACAAAACAGCAACCAACAGATTTGGAAAAGATCATTACCAATCTTACATCCAATAGAGGTCTAATATTGAATATATACAAAGAACTCAAGAAATTAGACGCCAAACAACAAAATAACCCCATTAAAAATGGGGTACAGAGCTAAACAAAGAATTCTCAAATGAAGAAACAGGAATGACTGAGAAGCACCTTAAGAAATGTTCAACATCCTTAGTCATAAGGGAAATGCAAATCAAAACAACACTGAGATACCACCTGACACCAGTTAGAATAGCTAAGATCAAAAATTCAGGTGATAGTAGATGCTGGGGAGGATGTGAAGAAAGAGGAACACTCCTTCATTGTTGGTGGGGTTGGAAACTGGTACAACCACTCTGGAAGTCAATCTGGCTGTTCCTCAGAAAATTGGACATAGCACTACCTGAGGACCCTGCTATACCACTCCTGTGCATATACCCAGAAAATGCCCAAACATATAACAAAGACATATGCTCCACTATGTTCATAGCAGCCTTATTTATAATTGCCAAAAGCTGGAAAGAACCCAGATGGCCTTCAACAGAGGAATAGATACAAAAAAATGTGGTACATTTACACAATGGAATATTATGCAGCTATTAAAAATAATGAATTTGAGAAATTCTTAGGTAAATGGATGGAACAAGAAAATATCATCCTGAGTGAGGTAACCCAATCACAAAAGAACACACATGGTATTTACTCACTGATAAGCAGAAATTAGCCCTAATTTTGAAACAACACAGATTCAACTACCAGACGACATGAAGCTCATGAAGAAGAAAGAACAAGTGAGGATGCCTAGGTCTTTCTTAGAAGGAGTAACTAAATACTCAAGGGAGCAAATATGCAGACAAAGTGTGGGACAGAATCTGAAGTAGAGGTTATATGGAGACCATTCCACCTGGGTATTCATTCCATGTGCAGTCACCAAAAATAGACGCTGATAGGGATGTCAGGAAGGGAAAGCTGACAGCAGCCTGACAAGGCTATCTCCTTAGGGGTCCCCCAGAGTATGACATACCCAGAGGCAGATACTCACAGCTAACCATTAATCTGATCTAAGGAGAAGTTAACCATTAATCTGATCTAATGGAGAAGTTAGAGAGTAAACTGAAGGAGCCTAAAGTGTTGGTGGCCTCATGAGAAGAGCAACAATACCAACCAGCCAGAGCTCCCCAGCCTAGGAGCACATATGGAGATCCACATGACTCCAGCTGTACATGTAGGGGATGATAGCCTTGTCGGGCATAGGTGGGAGATGAGGTCAATGGTACCTTGAAGTCTGAGCACTGAGTGGGGGGGATAATCTGAGGGTGGGGAGGGGGATTGGTGGGTAGGTGGTAAACACTCTCATAGAAGCAGAAGGAGGGGGAATGGGATAAGGGGTTCCAGGGAGATGGGGAGAATGCAGTAAGGGGATAAAATTTGAAATGTAAACATAATATCCAATAAAAGAGGGGGAAAAAAGAAAAGCGGTTAGAATGAACATCCTTAATAAAATGTCAGCCTTCTTTAAAAAAAAATATCTTGATACTAAAATTTGTTTTGAGAATTGTATATTGCAGAATGATCAGCCTTGGGGTATCTACTCAACAAGCGAGCTGGGCAGACCTGCTCAAACCTCTGAGGTCCAGGAATTCCATCTGGTGGCAGTGAAGACACAACATCAGAGGCTTATCAATTTGCTCTTCTCCCCACTCCTCTTCTAATATCTCAACGCCCATTGTCAGCTTGAAGAAGCTAATGAAGAGTCAGCGCCCCTATTCCCTGGGCTTGGGGACTAAGGTGGTAAATGTTGGGATTTCTTTCTAGGGAAAATTAGTGGTTTGGTCGGAATAGAGAGATAGGGTTTATTGCATAGCCATAACCTATTAGTAAAAATCTGTATAATTAGTATCAAGATGAAGATATAAATTCTTAAACAGCACCAATTTACTTTGATTACAAATTTTAAGGTCTTCATTGGTATGACTTCTTATTGATATAAGAGTGAGATGAATATTGTTACCCTCATAGGCATTGTACCAGTATAACACACTTAGGAATACAAGGCTTAGACCTAGTCCTTCTTTAACTTTTTTTAACTGATTTGAGATGGTCAGCCTGTGAGTTAAGGGACTACAGCAAATTCATGGGTTGGAGTTTACTGTTAGGGTGTTTTCTATGTTTTATTTAGAAATAGCTGAGTGGAGTTAACAGACAACAGTCCAGATTAATTTACATGGATAGCTGGTTTTCAAAAGATCAGAAATCCACAGAATTGACATGTCAAACATTTTTGTATTAATGTTCATTTTGAATTGAGTCCTGTCTGCTCCTTCATATATTGAATTTTAAAAAGAAATTGAGCATCTTTGGAGTTACTCCAGTTGTGGTGAGACAGCCACTAGACAAGAAGTGCATCTGTCCTTCTACAGACAAATTACTGTCCAGAAAAGGACACACTTGCAGAATAGTCGACTGATTATATCTGCCGAGACAGAGTAATCAGCCCTTAATAATTCTGCAGCACTAAGGTCTGTCAGATGATCCTGGGCCAGAAGGTGGAAGAACACATGCTCCAATGTTATGTAGTAGAGGGAGTGTCCAGGTGTTCAGAGGTCTCTATAAATTGGCTAAGTTTTAGAAGCTATGCTTTGTGCTTCCCACAATTATAGTTAACTCAGTCATTCTGGATTTCTGACGGGGTTGAAAACTTATAGCCTCATAGCCAATTCTGGCTATTTACCTTGAGAGAAAAGATTTGAGTGGATGGTCGTCAGCTGACATTCATCCTAAAGCCAAGGAAAAAGCCAAATTCAGAACTAAGTGTTTTAGTTAGGATAGACGACAGAGGTTCTGATTAGTCAACAAAATGTTGGACTGGGTATGAGGACTATCTTGTACCTCACTGGTACAAATTGGCATAATTATGCTCTAATTGTATTTTGAGAGAAAAGTTTCATTTTAATAGGAAGGTTGATGTGTAGGAGGAGCTTAGGTGGGAGGAGTACTGAGAGGAAGAGAAGGAGTAAGAAGAGGAGGAGAAGAAGGAGAGGAGAAGCTAGGTGATGAAAGAGAGAAAGATGGGGGAGACAGGGAGGCAGATGTTCATGTATCTCCACCAGTCAAAGATACTTAGTATATCTAGGTTGGATAGTAGGTTACACCTCTGAGTGAGCAATACCAAACTTATCAAGCCTATGATTAACATTTTTAAAAAAATGTATATGTGCAACAAGAAAAAGAGGGCATGGGATAGGGATTTTCTAAGGGGGGTGGAATGGGGAAAGGGTATGGCATCTGAAGTGTAAATAAAATATCTAAAAAAAAGCACAAGAAGTTAACTGTAAAAAAAAGATTCCGCTGTAGGGCATTTTCTTAGTGATTGATGGGAAAGGGGCCAGCCCATTGTGGGCAGTGCTATTCTCAGAGCTTGTGGTCCTGGCTTCTGCAAGAAAGCTGGCTGAGCAAGCCATGGGGAACAAGCCAGTAAGCAGCACCCTCCATGGCCTCTGCTTCAGCTCCTGCTTCCAGGTTCCTGCTCTGTTTGAATTCCTGTTCTGACTTCTTTCAGTGATGAACAGTGATATGGAAATGTAAGCCAAATAAATGCTTTCTTCCCCAAGTTGTTTTTTGGTTATGGTGTTTCATTGCAGTAATAGAAACCCTGACTAAGACCAGTTGGTACCAGGGAGCAGGGTATTGCTGTGACAGACTTGATTTTGTTATTTTTGAGAGGATTATGAAAGGACTTTGGAATGTTGGGCTAGAAAAGCCATCGGATGTTCAAAACTTGGTTAGCTGATCTATGAAGGCTTGGAAGATAAGAATTTCAGGGCTATGCTAAAGATGAATGCCTGGTTTGTGAATTTCAGATGAAAGATTAAAGACGATTTGTTACTTTGAATTAAGATTCTGTAGTTCTGGTCAGCTAGGGCTGAATAAGAATCAGCTGTGATTAACAAGATACCAGAACTACTAAAGTGAAACCTTTGATTTTTTTTCTGGGAAACTTGATGCTGACCAACTGGAGCTACAAAATTAGAAGTGATTAGAAGAGACCAGCATCATCAAGGTGAAATCTCTGAAGTGTTTCCTGAGAGCACACAGAAGTTGTGTTTCAGAACTGGCTGAGGTTGTATTGTGGGCTGGCAGCTGAACTTGGTAGTGTAAGAGTGACCCAGGTAGTACTGGTTTTGAGGGTACAAAGGGGTCATGGAGAGCAGCTGAGTCTTGGCACTGTGAGAGCCCAGGAGAGGCTATTAGTGAAGGTGCAGCCTCATTGGAAGTTGAAAGCCCAGGACTGAAGGAGTCATGCAGAGAAGATGAGGCTTTGCACCCACCAGGAAGAGAGCCTATGAGAGGCTATTGGTGAATGTGAAGCCCAGATGCAGCAGAAGATTGGAAAAGCCAATAGAACAGGATGACCCTCAACAACAGCAGTAGTGGTGGGGTGGAGCCTACTGGATCTTAGTAGTTGTGTGTGTTTCAGAGGATGGGGATCAAGTCCCTTTGAGGAACCCAGAAAATCGTGAGTAAATCCTATATATTGGATGTTGAGTTATTTATATTGTTGGAGTTTGGTTTTGCTTTCTTCAGATTATGACTATGCCTTGGTGCTTCCCTATTGAAGTAAGAAAATATTTAACTTATTTTTTACTTTATTGGAGCCCACAGTTGACTGAGTATTTTAAAGAGATTTTTAGGTTTTTAAAAGACACCTTGGATTTTTTTTCTATTTTCCCCTCTTTTATTGGATATAATATTTACATTTCAAATTATTTTATCCCCTTACCATATTTCCCCCACCACCCAGGAACACCTTATCCCATCCCCCCTCCTCCTGCCTCTATGAAGGTGTTTACCCACCTACACCCAGCCTTCCTCCCCACCCTCAGATTCCCCCCCCCAAGTGCTCAGCCTTCAGGGTACCAATGATCTTGTCTCCCACCTATGCCCAACAGGGCCATTCTCCCCTACATATACAGCTGAAGTCATGTGTCTCTCCCTATGTGCTCCTAGGCTGGTGGTTTAGACCCTGGGGAGCTCTGGCTGGTTGGTATTGTTGCTCTCCTCACGGGGCCACCAGCCCTTATGGTTCACGGTTCCTTCAATTTACTCTCTAACTCCTCCATTGGGAACTTTGATCAGATTAATGGATAGCTGTGGGTATCTGTCTCTGGGTATGTCCGACTCTGAGAGACCTCTAAGGAGACAGCCTTATCAGGCTGCTGTCAGCTTTCCCATCCTGACATCCCTATCATCATCTATTTTTGGTGACTGCCTATGGAATGAATACCCAGACGCAATGGTCTCCCTACAACCCCCCCTTCAGATTCTGACCCACACTTTGTCTCCATATTTGCTCCCTTGGTTATTTAGTTACTCCTTCTAAGAAAGACCTAGGCATCCTCACTTGTTCTTTCTTCTTCATGAGCTTCATGTCGTCTGGTAGTTGAATCTTTGTTGTTTCAAATTTTTTGGGCTAATCTCCGCTTATCAGTGAGTAAATACCATGTGTGTTCTTTTGTGATTGGGTTACCTCACTCAGGATGATATTTTCTAGTTCCATCCATTTACCTAAGAATTTCTTGAATTCATTATTTTTAATAGCTGCATAATATTCCATTGTGTAAATGTACCACATTTTTTGTATCCATTCCTCTGTTGAAGGGCATCTGGGTTCTTTCCAGCTTCTGGCTATTATAAATAGGGCTGCTATGAACATAGTGGAGCATATGTCTTTGTTATTTGTTGGGGCATTTTCTGGGTATATACGAAGAAGTGGTATAGCTGGGTCCTTATGTAGTGCTATGTCCAATTTTCTAAGGAACCGCCAGACTGACTTCCAAAGTGGTTGTACCAGCTTGCAACCCCACCAACAATGCAGGAGTGTTCCTCTTTCTTCACATCCTCGCCAGCATCTACTATCACCTGAGTTTTTGATCTTAGCCATTCTGACTGGTGTGAGGTGGTATCTCAGTGTTGTTTTGATTTGCATTTCCCTTATGACTAAGGATGTTGAGCATTTCTTAAGGTGTTTCTCGGCCAATCGAGTTTCCTCAGTTGAGAATTCTTTGTTTAGCTCTGTACCCCATTCATTTTTAATGGGGTTATTTTGTTGTTTGGCGTCTAATTTCTTGAGTTCTTTGTAAATATTCGATATTAGCCCCCTATCAGATGTAGGATTGGTAATGATCTTTTCCCAATCTGTTGGTTGCCATTTTGTCTTGTTGACAGTGTCCTTTGCCTTACAGAAGCTTTGCAATTTGATGAGGTCCCATTTGTCGATTCTTGATCTTAGAGTTTGCGAGAATTTTATTGAGTATTTTTGCATCAATATTCATAAGAGAGATTGGTCTGTAGTTCTCTTTCTTTGTTGGGTCTTTCTGTGGTTTAGGTATGAGTGTAATAGTAGCTTCATAGAATGAATTGGGTAGTGTTCCTTCTGTTTCTATTCAATGGAATAACTTGAAGAGGATTGGTATTAGGTCTTCCTTGAAGATCTGAAAGAATTCTGCACTGAAACCATCTGGCCCCGGACATTTTTTGGTGGGAAGATTTTTAATGACTGTGTCTATTTCTTTAGGCGTTATGGGACTGTTCAGGTGGTTTATCTGCTCCTCTTTTAACTTTGTAACCTGGTATCTATCTAGAAAATTGTCCATTTCTTCCAGACTTTCCAATTTTGTTGAGTATAGTCCTTTGTAGTAGGATCTGATAATTTTTTTAATTTCCTCTGTTTCTGTTGTTATGTCTCCCTTTTCAGTTCTCATTTTATTAATTTGAATGCTGTCTCTGTGCCCTTTGGTTAGTCTGGCTAAGGGTTTGTCTATCTTGTTGATTTTCTCAAAGAACCAGCTCCTGGTTTTGTTGATATTTTGTATAGTTCTTTTTGTTTCGTCTTGGTTGATTTCAGCCCTGAGTTTGATTATTTCCTGCCGTCTACTCCTCTTGGGTATACTAGCTTCTTTTTGTTCTAATGCTTTCAGGTTTGCTGTCAAGTTGTTGATGTATGCTCTTTCCACTTTCTTTTTGTGAGCACTTAGAGCTATGATTTTTCCTCTTAGTACTGCTTTCAATGAGTCCCACATGTTTTGATATGATGTGTCCTCATTTTCATTTAAATCTAAAAAGTCTTTAATTTCTTTCTTAATTTCTTCCTTGACCAAGTTATCATTGAGTAGAGCATTGTTCAGTTGCCAAGTGTATGTCGGTTTTCTGATGTTTTTGTCCATGTCAAAGACAAGTCTTAATCCATGGTGGTCTGATAAGGTACTGGGGATTATTTCAATCTTTTTGTATTTGTTGAGGCCTGTTTTGTGACCAATTATATGGTCTATTTTCGAGAAGGTACCATGAGGTGCTGAGAAGAAGGTATATTCTTTTGTTTTAGGATGAAATGTTCTATAGATGTCAGTTAAGTCCAATTGGTTCATAACTTCTGTTAGTTTCATTGTGTCTCGATTTAGTTTCTGTTTCCATGATCTGTCCATAGCTGAGAGTGGGGTGTTGAAATCTCCCACTATTATTGTGTAGGGTGCAATGTATGCTTTAAGTTTTAGTAAAGTGTCTTTTATGTATTTGGGTGCCCTTACATTTGGGGCATAGATGTTGAGAATTGCAAGTTCCTCTTGGTACATTTTTCCTTTCATGAATATGAAGTGTCTTTATTTATCTTTTTTGATTACTTCTGGTTGAAAACTGATTTTATTTGATATTAGAATCACTACTCCAGCTTGTTTCTTGGGACCATTTTCTTGGAAGATTGTTTTCCAACCTTTTACTCTGAGGTAGTGTCTGTGTTTCTCACAAGGTTGAGTTTCCTGAATGCAGCAAAATGTTGGGTCCTGTTTACTTATCCAGTCTGATAGTCTATGTCTTTTTACTGGAGAATTGAGTCCATTGATATTAAGAGATATTAAGGAAAAATGAATGTTGTTTCCTGTTATTTTTGTTATTGGCAGTGGAGATATGTTTGTGTAGCTACCTTCTTTTACTGTTTTTGGAAGATTACTTTCCTGCTTTTTCTAGGTTGTAGTTTCCCTCCTTGTGATGGAGTTTTCCACCAAATATCCTTTGAAGTGCTGGGTTTGTGTTGAGATACTGTGTAAATTTGGATTTGTCATGGAATATTTTGGTTTCTCCATCAATAATGATTGACAGTTTTGCTGGGTATAGTAGTCTGGGCTGACATTTATGTTCTTTTAGGGTCTGTATGATATCGGTCCAGGATCTTCTGGCTTTTATGGTCTCTGGTGAGAAGTCTGGTGTAATTCTTATAGGTCTGCCTTTATATGTTACTTTGCCTTTTTCCCTTACTGCTTTTAGTATTTTTTCTTTGTTTTGTACATTTGATGTTTTCACTATTATGTGGTGGGAAGTATTTCTTTTCTGGTCTAAATTATTTGAAGTTCTGTAGGCTTCTTGTATATTTATGGACATCTCTTTCTTTAGGTTAGGGAAGTTTTCCTCTATAATTTTGTTGAGGATATTTACTGGTCCTTTAAGTTGGGAGTCTTCCCCCTCATCTATTCCTATTATCCTTAGGTTTGGCCTTCTCATTGTGTCTTGGATTTCTTGTATATTTTGGGTTAGTAGCTTTTTGTATTTTGCATTTTCTTTGACAGTTGTGTCAATGTTTTCCATGGTATCTTCTGCACATGAGATTCTCTCTCTTCCATCTCTTGTATTCTGTTGGTAATACTTGTGTCTATGACTCCTGATCGTTTTTTTAAGTTTTCTATCTCCAGGGTGTTCTCCCTTTGTGATTTCTTTATTGTTTCTACTTCCATTTTTAGATCCTGCATGGTTTTGTTTAATTCCTTCTCCCATTTGGTTGCATTTTCTTGCAATTCCTTAAGGGATTTTTGTGTTTCCTTTCTAAGGGTTTCTATCTGTTCTTTGAGACTTTCCATAGGTGCTCTCCAATAGCCCTCCCTTACTCCCCCTGGGTTGTGGTCCCCCCATGAGTTGTGGTTTTGGGCTTTAAATTCTGTATACAAAGCCCTGGGGTTGGACCCCACTGCCCCTGCATGGGTCCTGGGTCTTGACCTCAGTATACTGATTAAAATATGCCTCTTGCTGATTACATGAAGTTTGGTGTCTTGCAGTTAATGGGTGGCTGAGAATTCCCGAGGCTTGGGTGAGGTCCTACATTTGTGAGGGCCTTACACTGGGACCTAAGCTCTAGTCCTCTCTGAGTCCACTGAGCCATCTCTTCAGCCTCTTAATGTTCTGCTTAAAAATTACCTCACCAACTAAGTGTAAATGCTATGATCCCACCAACTAGGATGGTGTCTGCTGCACCACAGGTGTTTAATGTAAACTAGCTGAGCAAAAGGAGGAAGGGAAAAACAGATAGGGTGCGTAACTTTGAGCATTAGATGTGTCCTGTGAACAGATTCTCTCTAGTAAACATGGAGCAGGTTTTTCTTACTTCCACGGTGGATGTTCATTTCTCTCTTCCCTGTTAAAGGGGATTCTGCACAATTCGGTTTGGCTTCTTTTCCTAAAGACTGCGGGGAGGGGAATCCCTGATCCCTAGAGGAAGTAGATGAGGTGAGGGGGTGAGTGTTGGAGGTGCAAGGGCAGATTAAGACAGTGGCAGTCGTGTGTGTGTGTGTGTGTGTGTGTGTGTGTGTGTGTATGTGTGTATGTGCCCGTGTGGTAAAATGGTTGCTGCCTAGTAATAGGCTGGCAAGTGTTGGCTGGCTCAGGTCATTTCAGATGTTTTCTGAGGATGGATTTCCAAAAGTGAATCACCTGGCCAAATGCTCTAGACATTTTTAAAGCCCAAAGTGCTTTTAAGAGAAGTCACACCATTTAGCCTTTGTTTACAAAGTCTAAAAGTCTAGAAGCATAAAGTGGTCATATGTTATTCCATTTACAGCTAGAAAACAGCAGTTTGGAGAGGGGAAGGAGCTGTACAAATGGGAAACCACCCTCTGTCCAACTACAAGCCACCCTCCTCTCCTTACACAAACAACATGGCAACTCTGGTGGTCACATAAAACTGTAGGTCTTTGCTGTGAGGGAGGAGCCTCAGGAGTAGGGACAGGGACTGAGACAGTGGGAGGTGGACCTACCCACACCTTCCAGGGTGTGACCAGAACTGTAATTTCTCAAGACCACTCCAGCCATATTTCTTTGCCTTGCTTTGATCTGCATTCCATGTTCTCAAGGTTAACCTTGTGAAGTTTCATGATCAGCAGCAGGGCTGTGATGGATATTCATGCAAACCGATATGGAAGTTAATTAATACCCATGACCACACACAGGGTAAGCAGAAATGAAGCCAGTGACAATTACCAATCTTGACAGAAGGGACAAAAACTACAAGGAACCGTTAGTGGACCTCATCAGTGTGTGGCTGCATAATATGGACCACACATGCATCTAATCATGCAAGGACACCTTAGGAGCACACCCCTTTTCAGCATTGTTTGGAAATCTTTAGGACCTTGTGTCAGAAATAGCTCCTCTAGGATTCTGAGAATTCTGATCTCTAATTCTTCCCGTGTCTTCCTAGTTCTGAGCTATACATATCCGATTACTCTCATGTGGGGAGTTAATTGGGGTTTGGGGGGAAGGAAAGACAACCAAGTTCCTGGGTTCTAGAAATACCGTTTAATTTTTCTGTGCTTTTTAAAAAGAAAAACCATGATAAGGGACATACTCATAGCAAACATTCTAGAGTTGTCTCTGTGAATGGTGCAGCTAACTCACAACAAAGTGCTGAGACCTCCTTTTATTGACTTCTTAACATATGCCCACCAGAAAATCCCAGGCATCTGTTTTTGAGTGGTTCTGGAGGTTCAATGTGGGTGGGGGATTTTGTGCTCTGCTCATGAGAGACTGTAATGTCAGAGTATTCCCTGAGCTAACCCTCAAATGAAATGAATCTGTCTTAGGGCTTCTTTGGGTCTACTTTCAGCTAGAATCAAGCCCCCATATCAATGCCAACTTCTATCCCTTTCTTATCTTTTGCATGGAAACAAAAGAATAATATTGGGTTGGGGTTTGATCATGAGAGTGGAACCTGTTGTAGAGCATCCACCAGAGAAGACTGCTTAGACATAGCTTTAAGCCAGCAGAAAGCCTTTATTAGCCAGCTGGTGACTACACTGGCTGCTCTGGATCCCAGTGTAGCCCCAAACTTTTCTCAGGATGAGCTTTTAAGCCCAAAACCCACATTCTGGGTTTACATGCTTCAGTTAACAAGAACAGTTAGCCAGGAGCGAACTACAGACGCAAAAAGCAAGGTTAGTACATTTTGACACTTTTCCCAGAACTGTATGGACTTTGATGAATTAGGTCTTTGTTTTAGTTTTGGCAGGTGGTGCTGTCTACATGTTGAATTTTATAGCCTGAATGGCATTTCCATTATGGAGTCAGCTGTGCTAAGGTCTGGGGTCTGTTATAGAGCATTCATGAATAGGATTAGTTTTTTTTTTTTAAAGGACCCCAGAAAGCTGCCTTGTCTACCTTCTAAAAAATGGGAGCAAACTGCCTATGCCATCCCTGAATCTTCCAGGGACTTGAATGTAGACTTCTCAGTCTTCAGAGACAAACCTGTATTTTTTTTATGTTACTCAGCTTATGATATTTTGTTACCAGCAACCTGAACAGAGACTATTCATGGCTGAGATTTCATTTTATGTTAACAGCCCTCTGAGGCAGAGATTACTCTGTTTATTTTATAAAGAAGCTAAAGCTTAGGTTTAGGTAGACCCTGTGGTTTACAGTGTGGGGGATATTCATCTTGTGGACAGTGGTGAGTACGTCTCTGTTGTGGACATTGGTGAGGAAAACAATGTTGTGGACAGTGGTAAGAATGTCCTTGTAGTACACAGGAGCATGTTCCTGTGGTTGACAATGGGAAGGAAATCTCTTTGATGAACAGTGGAAAGGACATCCCTGTGGTGGACAGTGGGGATGAGCTCTCTGTGGTGGACAGTAGGAAGGACATATATGTTGTGGACTGTGGGGAGGACGTCCCTGTTGTGGACATTCTTCCCACAGTTCACTACAATAGCTCTTTCCCAATGTCCCTAACAGAGATGTTCTTCCCACAGTCCACAACATAAATGTCCTTCCCTCTGTCCATCACAGGGACCTCCTTCCCACTGCCGACCACAGAGAGGTCCCCTCTAATGTCCATCAAAGTGATGTACTTTTCACTGTCCACCACAGGGACATACTCACCACTGTCCAAACAGGATTGTTCTTTCCACTGTCTACTAAATAGACGTCCTCCCCAGTGTCTACCACAGTGAGGTGCTCCCCAAACTCCAACAGAGTTAGATCCTCTCCACTGTCCAGGATAGGGACGTCATTCTCCCCACTGTCTACAACAGGGATGTTCTTCCCACTGTCCATCACAGAGACATTTTTCCCACTGCCCTCCACAGGGACATCCTTCCCAGTGTCTACCACAGGGATGTCCTTCCTACTGTCCAACAAAGGGACATTCTTCCCACTGTGCACCAAAGGTACATCTTTAAACTGTCCACCACAGAGACTTCAGGGAAGCATGACCCTCTCATTGACAGTGGCAAGAAACACCATGTGGTGGACAGTGATAAGGAGGTCTCTGTAGTGGACATAGGAGAGGACATCATTTAGTGGACATTGGGAAGTACTTTCCTGTTGTGGACAGCAGCGTGTACCTTTCTGTGGTGGACAGTGGAAATGTCATGCCTGTCGTGGACAGTGTGGAGGACGTCCCTTTGGTGGACAGTGGAAAGGACATAACTGTGGTGGACAGTAGAGATGACATCATTGTGCTCGACTGCGAGAAGGAGTTCCCTGTGATGCACCATGGAAAGGACATGCCTATTTTGGACAGGGCAGAGGACATCCCTGTGGTGGACAGTGGAAAGGACATCCTTGTTGTGGACAGTGGGTATGACATCCCTTTGGTGGACAGTGGGTAGTACATTCCTGTGGTGGACACTGGGGATGGCGTCCCTGTGGTGGACAGTGGAAAGAACATTGCTGTTCTGGACAGTATGGAGGACATCCCTGTGTTGGACAATGTAAAGGACATCACTATGATAGACAGTAGACAGGACCTCACTGTGGTGGACAGTGGGAAGGAAGTCCCTGTGGTAGACATTGTGAAGGATATTTATGTTGTGGACTTTGAAAAGATCATCACTGTTGTGGACATTGGGAAAAACCTCCTAGCAGTGAACTGTGGAAAGAATGTCCCTCTTGTGGACAGAGGGGAGGACGTCACTTAGGTGAACAGTGGGAAAGATATCCCTGTGGTGAACAATGGGGAGAACTTTTCTGTGGTGGGCAGTGGGAAGGACATCCCTGTGGTGGACAATGGGGAGGACATTTATGCTGTGGAATGTGGGAAGGAAGTCCATGTTTTGGACACTGGGAAGGACCTCCGTGTGGTGGACAGTGGGAAGCATGTCCCTCTCATGGACAGTGGGGAGAAAAACCTCTTGTGGACAGTGTGAAGGAAGTTTCTATGATGGACATAAAAGAGGACATCATTTAGTGGACATTGGGAAGTACGTTCCTATTGTGGACAGCAGGATGTAATTTTCTGTGGTGGACAGTGGGAAGGACATGCCTGTTGTGGACAGTGCAGAGGACATCCGTTTGGTGGACAGTGGAAAGGACATCCCTGTGGTGGACTGTAGAGAGGACTTCCTTGTGGTGGACAGCGGAAATGAGGTCCCGTTGGTGGACAGTGGGAAGGACATTTATGTTTTGGACTGTGGGAAGAACAATCTGTTGTGGACATTGGGAAAGACCTCCTTGTAATGAACTGTGAGAAGAATGTCCCTCTTGTGGACAGAGGGGAGGACGTCACTTAGGTGGACATTCGGAAGGACATCCCTGTGGTGGACATTGGGGAGGACCTTTCTGTGGTGAAAAGTGGGAAGAAGGTCTTTGTTTTGGACAGTGTTGAGGACATTTATGTTGTGGATTGTGGGAAGGACATCTATGTTGTGGACATTGGGAAGTACTTCAGTGTGCTGGACAGTGGGAAGCATGTCACTTTCATGGACAGTGATGAGAAACACCATGTGGTAGACAGTGGGAAGGATTTCTCTGTGGTGGACATAGGGGAGGACATCATTTAGTAAACATTAGGAAATACATTCGTGTTGTGGACAGCAAGGTATACCTTACTGTGTTTGACAGTGGGAAGGACATGCCTGTTGTGGACAGTGTAGAGGACTTCCCTTTGTTGGACAGTGGAAAGGACATCCCTGTGATGTACAGTAATGAGGACTTCCCTGTTGTGTACAATGGGAAGGAGATCCCGGTGGTGGACCATGGAAAGAACATGCCTCCTTTTGGTGGACAGTGGAGAGGACATTTCTCTGGTGGACAGTGGGATGTACATGTTTGTTGTGGACAGTGCGGAGGACATCAATGTTGTGGACAGTGGAAAGGACATCCATGTGGTGGACAGTAGAGTGGACTTCTTGTGGTGGACACTGGGAAGGAGGTCCCTGTGGTGGAAAGTTGGAAGGACATATATGTTGTGGACTGTGGGGAGGACGTCCTTGTTGTGGACATTTGAAAAGACCTCATTGTGAGGGATTGTGGGAATGGTGTACCACTGGTGGACAGTGGAGAGGAGCTCCTTGTGGTGGAAAGTGGGAACGGCATCACTGTTGTGATCTGAGGCAGGGATATCACTGAGGTGGACAGTGTGAAAGACATACTCTTGATGGACAGTGGGGAGGACATTTCTGGTGTGAATAGTGGGAAGGACATCCCTTTTGTAAAAAGTGGGAAGGACATCCCAGTGGTGGACAGTGGGGAGGATTTCACTGTAATGGACAGTGGGGAGAATGTTACTGTGGTGCACTGGAGAATATACCTGTGATGCATAGTTGGAAGGATGTCCATATGGTGGAGAATGCGGAGGACATCTCTATGGTGGAAAGTGGTTAGGACATCCCTGTTGTGCACAGGAGGATGTCCCTGTGGTGCACAGTGGGAAGGATGTCCCTGTTGTTTACAGTGGAAAGGACTTCGCTATGTTTCATAGTTGGGAGGACATCCGAGTTGTGGACAGTTGGGAGGATGTCCCTGTGTTGGAGAGTTGAGAGGATTTCACTGTGGAGTACAGTGTGAATGATGGCTTTGTGGACAGTAAGGACAATGCTCCTGTGGTGCACAGGAGAATGTATATTTGGTGTACAGTGAGAAGAATATCCTTGTAGTGGGGAGTGCAGCAGACATCTCTGGGGTGAACAATGGTAAGAACATCCCTGTTGTGCACAGGAGGTTGTCCCTGTGGTGTACAGTGGGAAGGACATCCCTGTGTGGACGGTGAAAATGACTTCCCTGTGGTGGACCATTGAAATGACGTCCTTGTTGTCAACATTGGGAAGGATGTCCCTTTGGAGGACAGTGGGGAGGACATCACTGTGGTGGACAGGCAGAAGGATGTCCCTGTGGTGAACAGAGGGGAGGAACTCCCTATGGTGGAGAGTGAGTAGGATGTCTCTGTGGTTTACAATGCGGAGGATATTCATGTGGTGGATGGCAGTGAGGACTTCCCTGTAGTGCATATTGTTGAGGACAACCTTGTGGACATTGGGCAGGATGTCCTTTCAGTACACAGGAGGATGTCCCTGTGGTGCAGAGTGGAAAGGACATTTATGTTGTGGGCTTTGGATAGAACATCTCCGTTGTGGACATTGGGAAAGACCTCCTTGTGGTGAACTGTGGGAGTAATGACCCTCTATTGGGCAGAGGGGAGGACGTTACTTAGGTGGACAGTAGAGAGGACCTACATGTGGTGGAGACTGGGGAGGACCTCCCTGGGGTAGACAGTGGGTAGGACATCGCTTTAGTAGAGAGTGGGTAGTACATTCCTGTGGTGGACACTGGGGTGGACTTCCCTGTGGTGGACATTGGAAAGAACATCCCTTTTTTGGACAGTGGGGAGTACGTCCCTGTGGTGGACAGTGGAAAGGACATGACTTTGATGGACAGTAGGGAGGATTTCCATGTGGTGGACAGTGGGAAGGAGGTCCCTGTGCTGGATAGTGGGAAGGACATTTATGTTGTGGACTGTGGGAAGAACATCTCTGTTTTGGACATTGAGAAAGACCTCCTTGTGGTGAACTGTGGGAAGAATGTCCCCCTTGTGGACAGAGGGGAGGACGTCACTTAGGTGGACAATGGGAAGGACATTCCTGTGGTGGACAGTGGGGAGGACCTTTCTGTGGTGGACAGTGGGAAGGACAACCATGTTGTGGACATTGCAAAAGACCTTTTGGTGGACAGTGGAAAGGATGACAATCTTGTGGACAGTGGGGAGGATGTCCCTGTGGTGGAAAGTAAGAAGTAAATCTCTGATATGGTCTGTGGGGAGGATATCACTGGGGTGGACAGAGGAAACGACGTCCCTGTAGTGGACAGCAGGGAGGACCTTTCTGTTTTGAATTGTGGGAACGACATCCCTGTTATGGTCTTTGGGGAGGACATCATTGAAGTGGACAGTGGGGAGGACATCCCTGTTGTGGACAGTGGGGAGGATTTCACTGTGGTGGACAGTGGGGAGAATGTTACTGGGGTGAAATAGAGAATGTCCTTGTGGTGCATAGTCAGAAGGATGTCCATATGGTTTAGAGTGTGGAGGACATCTATGTGGTGGTGGACAATGGTTAGGATATCCCTGTTGTGCCCAGTGGGGAGGATGTCCCTGTTGTTTACAGTGGGAAGGACTTCACTGTGTTTGATAGTTGGGAGGACATCCCTGTTGTTGAGAGTTGGGAGGATGTCACTGTGGTGGAGACTTGAGAGGATTTCACTGTGGTGGACAGTGCAGATGACGGCCTTGTAGACAGTAAGAACAACATTCCTGTGGTGGACAATAGAATTTCTCTTTGGTGGACAGTGAGAAGGATGTCCTTGTAGTGGGGAGTGCAGACTACATCTCTGGGGTGTACAGTGGTAAAAACATCCCTGTTGTGCACAGGAGGATGTCCCTGAGGTGTACAGTGGGGAGAATATCACTGTGGTGGACAGGCAGAAGGTTGTTGCTGTTGTGGATAGTGGGGTGGACCTCCCTGTGGTGTACTATGTGTAAGATGTCCCTGTGATTTACACTGTGGAGTATATTCATGTTGTGGACAGTGGTGAGGACGTCCCTGTAGTGGACATTGGTGAAGACAACCATGTTGTGTATATTGGTAAGGATGTGCTTGTGGTACACAGGAGGATGTCCCTGTGGTGGACAGCTAGCTGGAAGGACACCTCTTTGGTTAACAGTGGAAAAGACGTCCCTGTGGTGGACAGTTGGGAGGACCTTCCTGTGGTGGACTGTGAAGAGGACTTTTCTGTTTTGACAGTGGGATGTACATGTTTTTTGTGGACAGTGCGGAGGATGTCAATGTGGTGGAGATTGGAAATGTTATTTCTGTGGTAGACAGTAGAGAGGATTTCCCTGTGGTGACAGTGGGGAGGAGGTCACTGTGGTGAACAGTGTGAAGGACATATATGTTGTGGACTGTGGGAAAAACGTCCATGTTATGGACATAGGGAAAGACCCCTTTGTGGTGGACAGTGGGAAGGGTGTGCCTCTGGTAGACAGTGGGGAGGACCTCCTTGTGGAAGACAGTGGGAAGGACATCTCTGTTATGATCTGAGGAAAGGATATCACTGAGGTGGACAGTGGGAAAGATGTCCTCTTGGTGGACAGCGGGGAAGACTTTTCTGGTGTTAATAGTGTGGAAAACATTTCGGTGGTGTACAGTGGGGAGAATTTCACTGTGATCGACAGTGGGGAGGATGTTACTGTGGTGCATAGTTGGAAGGATGTCCATATGGTGGAGAGTGTGTAGGACATCTTTGTGGTGGACATTGGTTACGACATCCCTGTTGTGCACAGGAGTATGTCCCTGTGGTGTACAGTGGGAAGGACATCCCTGTGGTGGACAGTGAAGAGGACTTTCTGTGGTGGAGAGTGGGAAGGAGGTCCCTGTGGTGGACCATGGGAAGAACATGCCTATTTTGGACAGGGCGGAGGACATCCCTGTGGTGGACAGTGGAAAGGACATACCTGTAGTGTACAGTAGAGAGGACTTCCCTGTGGTGTACAGTGAGAAGGAGGTCCCTGTGGTGGACATTCAAAGGACATATATGTTGTGGACTGTGGGAAGGGTGGCCCTGTTTTGGAGATTGGCAAAGACCTCTTTGTGGTTAACAGTGGAAAGGATGTATCTCTGGTGGTCATTGGGTAGGAACTCCTTGTGGTGGACAGTGGGAAGGATGTCCCTGTGGTGGAGAAAGGGGAGGTCGTCACTTAGGTTGACAGTGGTAAGGACATCCCTGTGGTGGATAGTGAGAAGGAGGTCCTTGTGGTGGAGAGTGAAAAGGACATGCCTGTTGTGAACAGTGCGGAGGACATCTCTGTGGAGGACAGTGGTTAGGACATCCCTGTTGGGCCCAGTGGGGAGGATTTTCCTGTTGTTTACAGTTGGAAGGACTTCATTTTGTGTGATATTTGGGAGGACATCTGTGTTGTGGAGAGTTGGGAGGATGACCCTGTGTTGGAGTGTTGAGAGGATTTCACTGTGGTGGACAGTGTGGATGACAGCCTTTTGGACAGTAAAAACAGTGCTCCTGTGGTGCATAAGAGAATGTCTCTTTGGTGGACAGTGAGAAAAATATCCTTGTAGTGGGGAGTGCAGAAGACATCCCTGGGGTGGACAGTGGTAAGAACATCCCTGTTGTGCACAGGAGGATGTCCCTGTGTTGTACAGTGTGAAGGACATCCTGTGGTGGTCAGTGAAGAGGACTTCACTGTGGTGGACTGTTGAAATGATGTCCTTGTGGTCAACAGTGGGAAGGACGTCGCTTTGGAGGACAGTGGTGAGGACATCACAGTGGTGGACAGGCAGAAGCATGTCCCTGTTGTGGACAGTGGGTAGGATGTCCCTGTGGTTTACAGTGTGGAGGATATTTGTGTGGTGGACTGTGGTGAGGACTTCCCTGTAGTGCATATTGTTGAGGACAACCATGTTGTGGACAGTGGTAAGGATGTCTTTGTAGTACACAGGAGGATGGCCCTGTGGTGGAGAGTGGGAAGGACATCTGTTTGGTGGACTGTGGAAAGGATGTCCCTGTGATGGACAGTTGGGAGGACCTCCCTGTGGTTGACAGTGGGGAGAACATTTCTGTTGTGTACAGTGGGATGGACACCTCCCTGGTGTAATGTGAAATGTACATTCCTTTGGTGGTCAGAGGGGAGTATGCTTCTGTGGTGGAAAGTGGGAAGAATGTCCCTGTGGTGGGCAGCAGGGAGGACATGTCTGTGGTCTAGAGTGGGAAGGAAATCTCTGTTGTGGAGTGTGGAAAGAATATCTCTGCGGTGCACAGTTGTGAGGATGTCCCTGTTGTGCATAGCAGTATGTCCCTGTGTTGCAAAATGAGGAGGATATTTCATTGGTGGACAGTGGGAAAGACGTCCATGTTGTGGACTGTGGGGAGGTCCAGTCTGTAGTGAACATTGGGGAGGAGGTTCCTCTGGTGGACAGTGGAAAGGATGTCCCTGTTGTGCACAGGAAGATGTCCCTGTGGTGAACAGTGGGAAGGACGTCACTGTGCTGCACAAGGGTGAAGATGACTCTGTGGTGGACAGTTTTATGGATGTCCTTGTGGTACACAAGAGGACATCCTTGTGGTTGACTGTGGGGAGAACCTCTCTCTTATGGACAGTGAGGAGGAAATCCCTGTGGTGGACAGTTGTGTGGACCTCCCTGTGGTGGACAGTGGGTATAACGTTCCTGTATTGGACAGTGGAAAGGACATCCCTGTGCTAAACTGTGGGAGAAATGTCCTTTTTGTGGACAGTGGAGGGATGACCATGTTGTGGACAAGGGGAGTGCATCCCTATGTTAGACAGTGGAAAGGACCTCCCTGTTTAAAGTGGAGAGGACATACTTGTGGTGGACAGTGTGGAGGTTATCTCTGTGGTGGACATTGGGAAGAATGTCCCTGTGGTGGACAGCAGAAAGGACCTCTCTGTGGTGTATAATGGGAAGGATGTCCCTCTGGTGGACAGAGGGATGTACCTGTTGTGGATAGTGGAAAGGATGTTCTATGGTGGACAGTGGGAAGACTGTCCCTGTGGTGGAGAGCAGGAAGGACCTCTCTGTGCTGGACAGTAGAAAGGACATCCCCTGTTCTGGACAGTAAAAGGATGTCCCTTTGGTGCACATTGGGGAAGATGTTTCTCTGGTGAACAGTGGGAAGGACATCCCTGTGGTGGACTGTGGTGAGGACGACCTTGTGGTGGACAGTCCTAAGGATTCCCCTGTGGTGGACAGCAGGGAGGACCTCACTTTTGTGGACAGTGGGAATGACGTCCTTGTGGAGGACAATACAAAGTAATTTTCTGTGGTGCACCGTGGTGAGGACATACCTGTTGTGCACAGGAGGATGTCCTTGTGGTGGACAGTGGAAAGGACCACACTCTGGTATACTTTGGGGTAGTACAACCCTGTGGTGGACAGTGGGAATAACGTCCAGGTTGTGGACAGTGGTAAGGACATCCATGTGGTGGACAGTGGGGAAGATGTCTGTGTTGTGGACAGTGAGAAGGATGTCCCTTTGGAGGACAGTAGGAAGGACATCCCTGTGGTTGACTGTGGGGGAGGAACTCCTTGGTATGGACAGTTGGGAGGATTTGCCTGTGGTGGACTGTGGGTAGGACCTTTCTGCTGTGGACAGTGTGAAGGACGTCCATGTGGTGGACAGCAGGGAGGACCTCTCTGTGGTGGAAAGTGGTAAAGATGTCTCTGTGATAGCCAGTGATGACGATGCTTCTGTGGTGGACAGTGGAAAGGAAGTCCCTGTTGTGGACAGTGGTGAGGACCGCCTTGTCATGGCTATTGGCAAGGATATCCCTGTGGTGAACAGTGGAAAGGACGTTTCTGTGGTGGACAGTGGTGAGGAAGTTTCTCTGGTGCAAAGGAAAACGTCCCTTTGGTGGACAGTGGAAAGCACATCTCTGTGGTGGACAGTAGAAAGAAACACACTGTGTTGGACAGTGGGAAGAACATTTTTGTTGTGGACAGTGGGAAGGAAGTCCCTGTTGTCGATATTTGACAGTGGGAAGAAAGTTCCTGTTGTGGATATTGGGAAGGACCCCCTTGTGGTTAACAGTGGGAAAGATATTCCTTTGTTGGACAGTGGGGAGGACATCCCTGTGGTGGACAGTGAAGAGGACTATTCTGTGTTGGATGTTTGGGATGACATCCCTGTGGTGAATAGTGGGAAAGATGTTTCTCTGGTGGATAGTGAGGAGGATGTCCCTGTCGTGGAGAGTGCAGAGGGCATCTCTGGGGTGGAGAGTGTTGCAGACATCCCTGGTGTGAAAAGGAGGATGTCACTATGGTGCACAGTGGTGAATATATCCCTGTTGTGCACAGGAAAATGTCCCTGTTGTGCAATGTGTGTAGGATGTCCCAGTGATGAACAGTGAAAAGGATGTCACTGTGGTGGAAAATTTGAACAATGTTCCTGTGGTGGAAATTGGGAAGGATGTCCCTTTGGTGGAAAACAGGGAGGACTTTTCTATGGTGGACTGTATGAAGGACGTCCTTGTGGTGATCAGTGGGTAGGATGTCCCTGTGGTGGACAGTGGGGATGATGTCTCTGTGCTGGACAGTTGAAAGATGTACCTTTGGTGGACTGTGGGAAGTACGTCCTTTATTGGACAGTGGGAAGGTCTTCCCTGTGGTAGAAAGTGGGTAGGATGTCCCTGTGGAGGACAGTGGGTAGAACGTCTTCTTGGTGGACAGTGGGTAGGCCTTCCCTGTTGTAGACTGTGGGGAGGATATTTCTGTGGTGAATAGTGGGAAGGACGTCTTTTTTGTGAACTGTGGGAAGGACATCTCTGTGGTGGACAGTGGGAAGGATGTCCCTGTGGTGGACAGTCGGGTGGGCATCCCTGTGGTGAACAGTGGTGAGAACGTTTCTGTGTTGCACTGGAGAACGTCCCATTGTTGGAACATAGGGAGGATTTCCCTGTTTTGGTGAGTCCAGAGGACATCTCTCAGTTGGACAGTGGTGAGGATGTCCCTGGTGTGCACTGGAAGATGTCCCTGTGGGGCACAGTCATGAGTACATTCCTGTTGTGAACAGGAGATTGTTCCTGTGGTGCACAGTAGGGAGGATGTCCCTGTCTTGAACAGTGGAAAAGAACACCCCAGTGGTGGACATTGATGAAGACAACCCTGTGGTGGAAAGTGGGATACATCCCTGTGGTGGACAGTGTGGTTTACGTCTCTGTGCTAGATGAGGGAAGAATGTCACTGTGGTGGACAATGTGGAGGATGTCCCTGTGGTGGACAGTTGGAGAATGTCCCTGTTTTGGACTGTGAGAAGGACAATCCTTTGCTGGTCAGTGGGTATGAGGTCCCTGTGGTGGACAGTGGGTTTGACCTCTCTATGGTGGACAGTGGGAAGGATGTCCTTGTGGTGTACAATGGGAAGGACAACACTGTTGTGGAAAGTGGGAAGGATGTCCCTGTGATGGACAGTGGGGCTGACATCCCTGTGGTGAATAGTGGTGAGGACCTTTCTGTGGTGAGATTGAGAACGTCCCTTTGGTGGACCTCAGTAAGGATGTCCATGTTTTGGAGAGTGCAGAGGACATTTCTGGGGTGGACAGTGTTGAAAATATCTCTGGTGTGCACTGGAAAATGTCCCTGTGGTGCACAGTTGTGAGGATGACCCTGTTGTGCACAGGAGGATGTTACTGTGGTGCACAGTAGGGAGGATGTCCATGTTTTGAACAGTGGGAAAGAATACCTCAGTGGTGGACAATGGTGAGGACAACCCTGTGGTGGACAGTCGGGAAACATCCCTGTGGTGGACAGTGGGGTTTACAACTCTGTGGTAGATGGGATAAGGATGTCACTGTGGTGGACAATTTGGAGGATGTCCCTGTGGTGAACAATTGGAAGGACGTCCATTTTATGGACAGTGGGAAGGACGTCCCTGTGGTAGACAGTGGAGAGGACATCATTGTGATGGACAGTGGGGAGGATGTCCATGTGGTAGACTGTTGGAAGAATGTCCCTGTGGAGGACTTTGGAAAGACATCCCTTTGGAGGACAGTGAGAAGGACGTCACTGTGGTGGACAGTGGAAAGGATGTCACTATGGTGGACAGTGGAAAGGATGTCCCTGTGCCGGACAGAGGGCAGGTCATCCCTGTAGTAAAGTGTAGTGAGGACATTTCTGTAGTGACCTGGAGAATGTCATTTTGGTGGACCATGGGAAGAATGTCCCTGTTTTAGAGACTGCAGAGGACATCTCTAAGGTGGACTGTGCTGAAGACGTCCCTGTTGTGCACTGGAAGATGTCCCTGTTGTGCACAGTCATGAGGATAACCCTGTGGTGCACAGTGAGGAGGATGTTTCTGTTTTGAACAATGGGAACGGACACCTCTGTGGTGGACATTGGTGTGGACCCTCCTGTTGTAGACAGTGGGGAAACATCTCTGTGGTGGACAGTGGGGTGAATGTCTTTGTGGTTGACTGAGAGGGAAAAGATGTCCCTGTGGTGAAGAGTGCAGAGGAAAACTCTGTGTTGGACATTTGTGAGAACATCCCTGTGGTGGACATTGGGCAGGATCTCCCTGTGGCTGACAGTGTAGGACATTCCCGTGGTGGACAGTGGGGAGGTGGTTTCTGTGGTGGACATTGGGAAGGATGTCCTTGTGGTGGACAGTGAGGAGGACATCACTGTGGTGGACAGTGGAAAGGACATCACTGCTGTGGACAGTAGATAGGACCTCCCTGTGGTAGACAGTAGGAAGGATGTCATTGTTTTGGACAGTGAGAAGGACATTTATGTTGGGGACAGTAAAAAGGACATCCCTTTTGTGGACATTGGGAAGGACCTCCTTGTGGTCAACAGTGGGAAGGATATCCCTCTGGTTGTCAGTTGAAAGGACATTACTGTGGTGAACAGTGTGAAGGACATCTCTGCGGTGGACAGTAAAGAGGAACTCTCTGTGTTGGACAGTTGTGATGACATCCCTGTGGTGGACAGTGCAAAGGATGTCTTTTTGATGAGAGTGGGGAGCACATCCCTGTAATGGACAAGCAGAAGGTTGTCCCTGTGGTGAACAGTGTGGAGGATGTTTCTGTAATGGACAGTGGTAAGGACATCCCTGTGCTGAACAGTGATGAGGACGTCCCTGTGGTGGACAGTGGTGAGTATGTTACTGTGGTGAACAGGAAAATGTTATTTTGGTGGACCATGGGAAGGATGTCCCTGTTTTGGAGAGTGCAGAGGACACCTCTGGGGTGGACAGTGGTGAGGACATCTATAGTGTGCACCAGAAGATGTCCCTGTGGTGCACATTCGTGAGGACATCCCTGTTTTGCCCAGGAGGATGTCCCTGTGGTGCACAGTAGGGAGGATATCCCTGTGGTTTACAGTGGGAAGGACATCCCTGTTTTTGACAGTTGGGAGGAAATCCCTGTGGTGGACTGTGAGAAGGACGTCTCTGCAGTGGACATTGGTAAGGGCATTTCACTGTGATGGACAGTGGTGATGATGACATTGTGGACAGTGGGGAGGATGTTCCTGTGGTGCACAAAAAAACGTCTTTTTGGTGGACAGTGGGAAGGATTGCCCTGGAGTGGAGAGTGCAGAGGACATCTCTGTGATGGACAGTGGTAAGAACATTTCTGATATGCACAGAAGAATATCCCTGTGGTGCACAGTGGAAAGGATGTTCCTGTGGTGAACAGTGAGAAGGACATCCGTGTCGTTGACATTGGTGAGGATGACCCTGTGGTAAATAGTGTTAAGGATGTCCATTTGGTGGATGGCATTGAGAACCTTTCTGTGGTGGACAGTGGGTAGGATGTCCCTGGGATGGAAAGTGGGGGAGGTAGTCACTGAGGTGGTCAATGGGAAGGACATCCCTGTGGTATAGAGTGGTGAGTACTTCACTTTAGTGCTCACTGATGAGGCCATGCCTGTGGATTACACTGTGGAGGACATCCTTGTGGTGGACTATGGGGAGGACCTCTCTGTGGAGGATGGTTGGGAGGACTTCCCTGTGGTGGACAGTGGGATGGATGTAAATGTAGTCGACAGATGGAAGGACGTCCGTGTGGTGGACTGTGAGAAGGACATTTCTTTGGTTTACAGTGGGAAGGACATCCATGTTGTGGACTGTGGTGAGGACCTCCCTGTGGTGGACAGTAGGAAGGATGTCCCTGTAGTGGACATTGGTGAGGACACCCCTGTGTTGGACTTTGTGGAAAACATCCCTGTGGTGGAAAGTGGGGTGGACATCCCTTTGTTGACAATGGGGAGTATGTCCCTGTGGTAGACAGTTAATGGATGTCTTTCTGGTGGACAGTGGGAAGGATGCCCCTGTGGTGGATAGTTGGAAGGAGGTCCCTGCTGTGACCAGTGGAGAGGACTTCCCTTAGCTGGACAGAGGGGAGTACGTCCCAGTGCTGGACAGTGTGCGGTATGTCTTGTGGTGTACAGTGTTTCTCTGGGGCAAAGGAGACTGTCCCTTTGGTGGACATTGGGAATGATGTCCCTGTTGTGGATTGTGCGGAGGACATCTCTGGGGTAGACAGTGGTGAGGACATCCCTGATGTGCAAAGGAAGATGTTCCTGTGTTGCACAAGGTTGAGGACATCACTGTTGTGCAGAGGAAAATTTCCTTGTTGTGCACAGAGGGGAGGATGTCCTTGTGGTGAACAGTGAGAAGGACGTCCCTGTGGTGGACAGCTGGGAGAAACTCTCTGTGGTGGACAGTGGATAGGATGTCCCTGTTGTGGACAGTGGAAAGGACTTCTCTTTAGTGGACTTTGGGGATTACATTCCTTTGTTGGACAGTGGGGGAGGACTTCTGTGGTGGAGTGGTGAGGAAGTTTCTCTGGTGCAAAGGAGAATGTCCTTTGGTGGACATTGGAATGATGTACCTGCCTTGGAGTGTGCGGAGGACATCTCTGGGGTAAACAGTGGTGAGGACATCCCTGGTGTGCAAAGGAAGATATTCCTGTGGTGCACAAGGGTGAAGACATCACTGTTTTGCACAGGAGGATGTTCCTGTGGTGCACAGTGGGGAGGATGTTCTTTTGGGGAACAGTGAGAAGGATATTCCTGTGGTGGGCAGCTGGGAGGACCTCGCTGTGGTTCACAGTGGAAGGACCTCCCTGTGGTGGCTAGTGGGTAGGACGTCCATTTGGTGGACAGTAGAAAGGACATACCTGTTTTAGACAGTGGGGAGAACTTTACTGTTGTGGACAGTGGGAAGGACGTCACTGTGGTGGACAGGTGGGAGGACCTGTCTTTGGTTAGCAGTAAGAAAGTTGTCCCTGTGATGAGGATATCTCTGTGGTGGACAGTGGAAAGAACATCATTGTTGTGGATAGAGGTGAGGACTTCCCTGTAGTGGATATTCGAAAGCACTTCCCTGTAGTGAACAGTGGAAAGGAGTGTTCTGTGGTGGACAGTGGAGAGGACCTCCTCATGGTGGAAAGTGGAAAGGATGTCACAGTGGTGGACAGTGTGTGAGCACGTTTCTGTGGTGGACAGTGGTGAGGAAGGTTCTCTGGTGCAAAGAAAAACGTCTGTTTTTTGGTGGATAGTGGAAAGTACATCTCTGTGCGTGACAGTTAGAGTGAAAACACCACTGTGGTGGACAGTGGAAATTGAAACATTTTATGATGTGGACAGTGGGAAGGAAGTTCCATGTTGATGATATTGGGAAGGACCTCTTGTGCGTGAACAGTGGGAAGGATATACCTTGGGTGGACAGTAGGAAGAACATCACCTTGGTTGACGGGGAAGGACATCCCTGTGATGGACAGTGAAGAGGACTTTTCTGTGTTGGACATTTGGAGGATGACATCCATGTGTGAATAGTGGAGAAAGACGTTTCTTTGGTGGATGGTGGGGAAGATGTCCTGCATGGAGAGTGCAGAAGACATCTCTGGGGTGGAGAGGTGTTGCTGGACATCCTTTGTGGCAAAGGATTTCCTGTGGTGCACAATTTGGGGATATCCCTGTTTGTGGCACAGGGAAAATGTCCCTATTGTTTGCAAAGTGGGTAGGATATTTCCCAGTGGTGAACAGTGGAAAGGCATCACTGTGGTAGAGAGTGGGAAGAGGTTCCCTGTGGGTGGACATTGGAAGGACATATATGGTGGGACTGTGGGAAGGACATCCCTGTTGTGGACATTGGGGAAGGCCTATTGATGGGACAGTGGGAAGGATGACCCTCTGTGGACAAAGGGGAGGACTTACTGTGGGGGAAAGTGGGAAGGACATCCCTGTTATGGTCTGAGGGGGGAGGATATCACTGAGGTGGACAGAGGAAGGAAGTTACCTTTGGTGGACAGCAGGGAAGACCTTTCTGTTTTGAATTGTGCGGAAGGACTCATCCTGTTGTACACAGTGTGGAGGACATATCTGTTTTGAAGTGAACAGTGGGGCGAGGATGTCACGGTGGTGGACAGTGGGAAGGATGTTACTGTGGTGACACTGGAGAAAGTCTTTGGGGATAGTTAAGCAGGATGTCTTATGGTTGAGAGTGTGAAGACATCTCTTGGTGAAACAGTAGTTAGGAAATCCATGTTGTTCTCATTAAGGAGGATGTCCCTGTGTGTACAGTTAGAAGGACTCACTGATTTTGATACTTGGGAGGACATCCCTGTTGTGGAACAGTTGGGCGGATGTCACTGTGATGGAGATGAGAGGATTTCACTGTGTTGGACAGTGACAAATGGACCAGCTTGTGACCATATTGAACATCATTCCTGTGGTTGCAAAACAGAATGTTCTCTTTGGTGGAGAGTGAGAAGGGATATCTTGTAGTGGGGAGTTCAGAGGATATCTCTGGAGTGTTAGAGTGTTAAGAACATCCCTGTTGTGCACAGGAGGATGTCCTGATGAACAGTAGGGAGTACATCACTGTGGTGGACAGGTAGAAGAAGTTCCTGTGTGGACAGTGGGGAGGACCTCCCTGTAGTGGACAATGTGTAGAATGTCCCTGTGGTTTACCCCCTTCCCCAGTGTGGAAGCATATCAGTTGTGGACCAGTGTGAGGACGTCCCTGTAGTGACATTGTGAGGACAACCAGGTTGTGTACAGGGTAGGAGGTTTTGTGGTTAAACAGGAGGATGTCCCTTTGGTGGATAATGGGAAGGACATCTCTATGGTGAACAATGAAAGGATTCCCTGTGATTTACAGCTTGGAGGACCTCCCTAGTGGTCGGACAGTGGAGGGACGTTCTGTGGTGGATAGTTGTTATGGTAATGTTTGTTGTCAAACATGGTGGAGGACTTCAATGTGATGGACAGTGAAAAGACATCATTGTGATGGACAGTAGAGAGGACTTCCTGTGGTTGACAGTGGTAAGGAGGGTCCCTGTGCTGGACAGGAAAGGACATATAAGTTGTGGACAATAGGAGACAGCCATGTTGTGGGACAGTGGGAAAAAAAGGACGTCTTTTGGTGAACAATGGGGAAGGGTTGATTCTGTGGACAGGGGGAGGGACCCCTCCTTGTGGCTGGACAGTGGGAAGGACACCTGTTATCAGCTGAAAAGAGGATATCACTGAAGTGGACAGTGGGAAGAATGTCATCTTGGTAGACAGCGGGAGGGGGACTTTCTGGTTTGAATAGTGGGAAGGATTTCCCATTGGGGGAGCACCATCATGTGGTGGACGTTGGGGAGGATTCACTGTGATGGGACAAGGTGGGGAGGATGTTACTGTGGTGCACTGGAGAATATCCCTGTGAGTGCATAAGTTGGAAGGACTGTCCTATGGGGGAGAGTGCAGAGGGCATCTCTGTGGTAGACATGGTTAGGACATCCCT
>NW_023046045.1:0-79907 GCF_011762505.2 Arvicanthis niloticus | reverse complement strand
AGTTGGTTTGGGGAGGTCTGCAGACTGTGGAGGAAGAGTGGAATGAGGAACTGTCAGAAGGTGCACCATAAGAGAGATAACCACCGAATTATAAAAAAAAAGATTAAAGAATAATAATGAAAAGAAAGGATACAAGGCTTAGATCCAGTCCTTTGAGTTAGAATACATGTTAGAGTAAAGTACTTAAATAGACAAAATTGATGGACTAGACATTTTTAGTGTATATTATATCTTATAGTTTACCTAACTGTTATAACTATGTTCATTGTACATCTTAAAGAAAGGGCCTTAAGAAAAGGGGGGAAATGTTGTGGATTTTGTTTAATGCTTGTACTATGTTATTTGGGTTCCCAAATGTCATAAGAATCCAGCATGTAAGACTCAGAGGTCTCCTGACCTGAGCTGGTTCTGATTGGTGAATTATATTGCTGGCAGTCAATGGCTGGGCAGGGAGCCAGAGGCAGGATTTTAGTATTAACAGGTAAGCAGACTGAGAGGAGAATCAGAATCACCTTGTCCTGGAAGAAATAAGAGCCAGGCTTGAGAGTTGCAGGAGGGAAATTGTACCAAAACATGTAAGAACCCCAGTTGCCTGCCATTGGGTAGCAAAGATGGAATATAGATTTTACTAAGTAATAACTCAGGAGTATCAGAGATTAGATGTTAGAAATGTGAAAGTTTGGGAGTGGCCCAGGCATTGAGCTGACTAAGGCATACTAATATAAAGCTACATGTGTGTGTCTTTCAATAATCCAGAGCATTGAGGCAGGTAGCTGGGAAATTGTGCTACTGGGTGATTAGAGCACATTAATCAAGTACAGCAACAAACTGAATTTGCTGCTGCAGTGGAACATTTATAATTTGAGACAAATTAAAAAGCATAGTAAATAATAATGTGGAAAATAGTATATTTTATTATTTTAAAATTACTTATGCACTAGGCATATTTGAGAAAGCTCTCCAGAATTGAAATTCTTAGAGGAAAAAAAAAAAGAATTAATATTAAGAAAGAGGATCTCAAATAGCTGAGAAGCACTTAAAGAAATGTTCGACATCCTTGGTCATTAGAGAAATGCAAATCATACTGTATTTGAGATTACATTTTACATATCAGAATGGCTAATATTAAAACCACAAGTGACAGCTTTTGCTGGAAAGAATATGGAGCAATGGGAACACTCTTCCACTTCTCATAGGAATACAAACTTGTACCGCCATGAAATCAAAACGGTGGTTTGTCAGAAAATCGGGAGTATATGTAACTAATAACCCATACTACTCTTGATTACATAACCAAAGAATGCCTCATACTACTACAAAAAAATTTACTCAACTATATTCATAGCAGTTTTATTCATAATGGCCAGAAAGTGGAAGCAGCATAGATGTTCTTCATCTGAAGAATGGATAAAAAGGTGGTCCATCTACACAATGAAGTATTACTCAGCTATGAAAAAAATGACATCATAAAATTGCTGTCAAATGAATGGAACTAGAAAAATATTCACACTGAGTGAGGTAACCCAGCCCCAGAAAAACAAACATGACATACATAATATGAATTCACATATAAATTTATTTTAGCTGTAAAGTAAATGATGTTCATGCTGCAATCTACAGACCCAGAGAATCCAGCAAAGAGGGCTTGAGAGAGAACACAAGTATCTTGCTTGAAAGGGGAAATAGAACAGATTTTAGAGATGGGCTGAGGGCTGGTGGGGATGGAAAGGGAACAGAAAAAATCAGGTTGTGGTGTGGGATGGAAAAAGAGAGTGATGGGAGAGAATTTGGGGGGGTATTTAGGAACCAAAGCAGAAACCTAGTGAAATGGAGACTCATGGAAATTACGAGGGTGACACTAGCAATGGCTCCTAGTAAAAATGGGGGCCACCAAACTTGAAAAGGCCATCATATGTAAATGTTGTCAAATTGAGGAACTGGAGCATTAAACCTAGCAGATTCATCATCAAAAGTCAAGAAACATTTAATCCTGCAATTGGTTTGATCGAATGAATTAGGCAGAGCTCAGGGGTGTATAGCACATAGACTTATATAATCACTGACCCAGATTTCTGGGAGCTTCCAGAGATCAGGGAGACTGTAGCCTTCTGACCTTGGACCACTGCATGTAAATTATTGCTGAGTGGCTTAGTGTACTTGTGAGAATCCTAACAGTGGGAGTGGGTCTGTCTCTTACTCTTTTACCTACTTGTAGGATCTGTCTCCTTTTAAACATGTGACCTTGTTTATCTTTGATGGGATGGTTTGTGTCTGGTCTATTATAGCTTGTTTTTGTTTGTTTGTTGTTTGTTTAATCTTTTGTTTTTCTTCTTCTCAATTTATTTTTTCATATATTGTGTTTTCTTGGTGGTGTCTTTGACCTCTCATGCTCCTACAATATTTCTCCTCTTCAGCAGAATTCCCTGTACTCTACCTAATGTTTGGCTGTGGGTCGCTGCATTTATCTCCATTAGTTGATCAATGAGCCTCTCTTGTGATGACAGTTATGCTAGGATTCATTCTATGTCTTATATAACAGAATATCACTATGACTATTCCATTGACTTTTTTATTTTGAAGTTGGGTTTGGTTTATTTCTAGTTGTCTGGGCCATTCATTCTCTAGTTTTGGTTCTCTGTCCAGTGTCAGAGGTTGGCTCCAGAAAACAATCTTCCACAAATGGTACTTGTCTAAATGGAGGACAGCACATAGAAGAATGTAAGTAGATCCATATCTATCACCCTGCACAAAACTCAACTCTAAGTGGATAAAAGATGCAACATAAAACCATATACACTTCTCATGATAGAAGAGAAAGTGGGGAATACCCTTGAACACTAGCACAGGAGGCAACTCTCTGAATAGAACACCAACAACACTAAGACCAACAATTAATAAATGGGACCCCATGAAACTGACATGCTTCAAAAGGACAGAATGTCAGTCTACAGAATCAGAAAATATGTTTTGTAGCTTCTTATGCTCTATTTGGTTGGTGTTCCTGGAAGTCCAGCTCTTTTTTGAATATAGAAGGTGGGTAGAAGAGGTATCTGTGTTTGGTAACTTGTGGAAGGGAAGGGAAAGGAAGGAAAACTGCACATGGGATAATATATGAGATAAGAAGAAAGAAAGAATGAGATAAAAATGAATGGGCAAAATGAAAGAAAGAAATAAAGGAAGGAAGGAAGAAATAAAAAGATGGAAAAGTGTGTTTGTGTGTGTTTGTGTTTGTGTGTAGTATGTGGGCTTAAAAACGGTTTTGATTGATACAAAGTCACTTACTCGTATATGAACCACATGATTTATCAATGCATCTGACTTAATTATCTTAGCAACTCTCTATATAATTCATATCACTTTAAGGATTCAAACCTCATAATTAGGTAAAAATAAAGAAATTACTTGGATTATTTAACTAGTACCCATGCATCAGATTTGCTGTAACTGAAAATGCTCTACACATGAGTAAGAAATTGACTTTTGATCATAGTAATGTGTTTTTCATGTATCGAGAGAACAATGAAAATAAACAGATTTTATATATGCTGAGGAGAGATTGTGTCTCCAAGGCAACTGCACAGCATCACAACCTAACGGAATCTGTTTCTTTCTGTGCATAATAACCATACAATGTAGAAAAGTAAACAACAACGTTATGCTTCTTTATGGATTTTTATACCTTCATTATACCATTTTGAGAGCGGTAAAAAAGAAATCTCTTTATTCAGTAGAAATCAAAGACATATTTTCTAAAGCAAAATTTCACCGGTTCATTTTCTTTGATTAATTCAAATGTGGTAATGCATCATATTGACTTTAGTTTTTAAAATCACTCTGAACTGTCTCCTGATAATGAGGAGCAAACTCAGAAAGGCTATACACATAGCATAATGTCAATAAAGTATATTTTGTATATAATAAGCTGTGTTCTCAAGTCTACTTCACTGTCTCTTCATATAACATTCTCTTATAACAACATTCCTGCGACTGCACTACTAATGGGTTCTTTACCTCTTAGAACCTCTAAAGATTTTTAATTTTATATATTCTGGTAGAGGAAAGGTTTACCATGTGTTTACTTTGTTACCTCTGTTAACATAAATGTTTATTCTCTTATTTAAATGGTGGATGATCTGACATTCTATCACTAACTGATCAACATCATTATACATTCCTAATATACACTAATGTCTTTTAAAATATATTAAATACAGACATTAATGAATATTAAGTCATCACCATGTGTTTCAATATAAAATTAAAAGGAGAAAACTTTCTTAAATCTAAATGCAAACTTAAGCAATTATAAGAATTAAAAAACATAACTAAAATATAACATATAATACATTTTGCATAATAATTCTAGGAAAGATATTTTTTAAACATTTTACTTGCAAATAATCTGAATTATTCTTCATATGATGGAGAAAGAATAGTTAACTATACTGAGGAAAGTCATGGCAAATTATATTATGACTTAGTTTTGAACAGTGCAGTTATTAAATTATGTAAAGAAAATTTTCTTTTATACAAACTGATGTATTTGCTGGAGGCATGTGTTTTAGCGATTTATGGAACTCATGGTAATATTCTGTAAAATTTCACATGATACATACCTAATTTCTTGACAAAATTTAATTTTCTAAGCTACTGAGTTTCAGCTCAGTGTACTATAATCACCTTTTTACTCAGTACTCAGTACTATAACTCAGTAGTTAAAAGTATGAATTGAAAAGTCAGAGTTCTAAGATAAATAGTGTCGCATGATATAGCTCTTAAGTTTATTAATATGAAGAGAAACTACTGAAAATATTGAGAGTAAAAGTTTAGAATGGGAAAGGGCAAAAAAATTAGAAATGTAAACAAGAATAAAGAAACAATAGAGAAAGTTTGCCAAAGGACTTTCTTTGGCATTCAAATCTTGTTTCAGAGTTCTTAAATTAGTAGTTTTCATTAAATACATTTTGCTAATGTTATAGCTTCTATTATTATTTGTTTATTCAACAAATATTAAATGTTTTAAAATATAACAGAAATACATATATTAAGCATGTGCTGATCTATTAAATCTCTTGATAGTCAAATATATTTTATAAGCAGAGGTTCCTTCACCATACAAATTAAAACACTGAATTTCAGACCTGTTCCGTAAGTTTATTAAATCTCATTGCATCTCTGATTGAGACTGAAAAAAGCTTTTTATATTAAATATTTCACAAAGTATACTTGCTTTAGCTACCATACTAGAAGATATGTCAATAATATGTTTTTTTCACTATCACCAAAAGTAACTTTATGAATCCCTAATATTTAAAATATTCACCAGCATTATGGAATATATGTATGTGTGTGTGTAAGTGTATATGTCTATGCATATATATGCATATAAGTAATATATTGCATATATGTATGTATATATAATGTATATATTAATATATATTAGATAAGTGTGTAGAATCAAGGTAGAGGTGGGATGAGTGGGAAGTGATAGTTCTGTTTAGTACACAAATCTATAATGAGATGTTTCCTTATCTGCTTTTTGCTGGTTTCTTTTCTTACCTTATTTACCTAGTCATTTTGAAAATATTTGTCTTCCATTGGGGTCCCAAAGCTCAGTCCTGTGGTTAGCTATGAGTATCTGCTTCCATATTAGTCAGGTGATGGCAGAGTCTCTCAGAGGATCACTATACCAGGCTCCTGTCAGTAAGCACATCTTGACATTATCAATAGTGTCAAGGTTTGGTATCTGCAGATAGGATGGATCCCTAGGGGTGGTGATTTTGGATGGTCTTTCCTTCAGTCTCTGCTTAATGTTTTGTCCCTGCATTTCCTTTAAACAAAACAATTGTGGGTTAAAAATTTTAAGCATGTGAGTGGCCCCTTCCCTCAACTAGGGCAGTGCCTATCTACTGGAGGTAGTCTCTAGAGGTTCTATCTCCCCTTTGTTGGGTATTTCAGCTAAGATTATCTTCATTGTGTCCTGGGAACCTCTCACTTCACTGGCATCTGGGAATTTTTAGCAACTATCCCCAGTTACCCTCCTGCCATTGTTATTTTTATTCATTTTTCTGATCCTCTGTACTTCTCTACTTTTCCTTCCAATACCTGATACTGTTCCCACTTTTTTCTTTCCCCTCCTCTCTCCCTCCTAGGTTTCTCCCTCCCTCCACCACCCATGATTATTTTGTTCCCCCTTCTATGTAGGTTTGAAGCATCTACAATTTTCCTTCCATTTGTGAGTTGTATCATGGATATTCTGAGCTTTTGGGGTTATATCCACTTATCAGTGAGTCCATGTGTGTCCTTTTGTGTCAGGTTTACCATAGCAAGAACAACAATATCAACTAACTGGACCCACCCCCCCCAAGCTCCCAGAGACTAAACCACCAACCAAAGAGTATATAGTAGAGGGTGGCCTTATCTGGAATCAATAGAAGGGAAGGCCCTTGGTCCTGTGGAGGCTTGATGCCCCAGCAAAAGGAGATGCTAGAGTGGTGAAGCAGGAGTAGGGGTGGGGAAGCACCCTTTTAAAGGCAAAGGAGGGATGGGATAGAGGATTTGTGGAGGGGAGACCAAGAAGGGGACAACATTTGAAATGTAAATAAATAAAATAACCAATAAAAGAAAGAAAGTATCTGGTAATTTTGGTGTTCCTTTCAAATGGGAATTCTATAATTTAGAACATAAATTGCTTGAAAATATGACATTCAAACATCTCACAAAGGTTTGCTCCTCCTCATTTCTTCACACACATATGTATGATGTCAGTAAACCTGAGATTCTATCTTCTTACAGATGATTATTCTGAATAATAATGTCCTCTGGCATATACATGTGATGTTTTACATCCTGAGATGTCAGTTTTCCTCTTTTTTTTTCTTTGTAACAGACCTCAGCATGTGTTAATGTTATTGTTTGTTTATTTATTTATCTATTTATTATTAATCATTCCATTCATTTACAACTTAAATGATATCCCATTTCTTGGTTACCCCTCCACCAAAGCCCCATCCCACATCTGCCCTCCCGACCTTTGTCTGTATGAGGGTGCTGTCTTACCCACCCATCCTTTCCTGCCCCACTGCTCCAGCATCCCTCTATGCTGGGGCAACAAACCTCCTCTGGACCAAGGGCCTCTCCTCCCATTGCTGTCAGGCAAGGCCATCCTTTGCTAGATATATATCTGGAGTCATGGATCCCTCCAGGTACACCCCTAGGTTGGTGGTCTAGACTATGGGATAACTGGGTAGTCAGGTCAGCAATATATTGTTCTTCCAGTGTGATTGCAGTCCCCCTCTGTTCCTCCAGGCCTTCCACCAGCTCCCCAACCAGGTTCCCAGAACTTAGTCTGATGGTTGACTCCAAGCATCCACATCTGTGTTGGTCAGTTGCTGGCAGGAACACCCAAGGAACCGTCACACTAGGTTCCTGTCAGCAAGCACCTCTTGACTACAGCAACAGTGTTGTGTTTGGTGTCTCAGACATGATGGATCTCTAGGTGGGACTGATCTTGGTTGGCCTTTCTTTCAGTCTCTGTTTAAAGTTTTTGTCCCTGTTCTTTCTCTGAACAAGAACATTTCTGGGTTAAGAACTTTGAGTTGGGTGGGTGGCCCTATCCTTCTACCAGGGGCTATGCATTTTGGCTAAAGTCATCCCTGTTGGGTTCCTGAACCCTTACATATCCCTGGTTTCTGGGACCCTCCAGTGGCTATCCCCAGTTCCTCATCTCCCATGCTACATATTTTTGTTCATTTTCCTGATCTTCTGTACCTCTCTCACATCTCCTTCAGTTCCTGATACTGCTCCCTTATTTCCTACCCCTCTTTTCTTGCTCCCAGGTTCCCTTCTCACTTCACCTCCCATGATCATCCTGTTCCCCCCTCAATGCAGGACTGAAGCATCAACACCCTAGTCTTCCTTTCTTCTATGCTCCATATGGTCCATAGGTTGTATCAAAGGTTCTGTGATCTTGTGGGCTAATATCCATTTATTAGTGAGTACATACCATGTCTATTCTTTTGTGTCTAGGTTATCTCACTCAAGATGATATTTTCTAGTTCTATCCATTTGCCTGCACATTTCATGAAATCATTGTTTTTAATCTTCTTTCTGACTCAAAAGAACCTCTTTACCCTTCAGGATGCATGTTATTTTATGCATTTCTCTTTTCTATGGACCCCATCTCTCTCTCTCTCTCTCTCTCTCTCTCTCTCTCTCTCTCTCTCTCTCTCTCTCTCTCATTCCATGAGCACACACCAATCCCTCACACTATTAATGATGCTATGTTGTGCTTACAGACAAAAGCCTAGCATAGCAGTCCTCTAAGAGGTTCTTACCCAGCAGCTGACTGAGACAGATGCAAATAATCACAGACAAATATTAGATTGAGGTCAGAGACCCCTGTGGAAGAATTAAGGAAAGGATTGAAAGAACTGAAGGAGACAGTAACCCTACGGGAAAACCAACAGTTTCAACTAACCTGAGCCCAAGGGAACTCCCAGAGACTGAGCCATCAATCAAAGAGTACACAGAGACTGGTCTGAGGCCACTGACATATATATAGCAGAGTGTTGCAGTGTCTGGCCTCAGTGGGACAGGATATGCCTAATTGTGCTGAGATTCAAATTACCAAGATTGGGGAGGGTACATGGGACACTGCCCTATTAGAGTTGAAATAGATGAGGGATGAACTTTGTGAGGAAGGGTAGAGAGGGGAGACAGCATTGGGGATGTAAATAAATAAATAAAATTTAAAAGTCAATATATTATATTGTTAATTTTTTATGTATTAAATGGACAAAACATAAAATGTTAAGTTTTATTTTCTTAAAAATCTTATGGTGAAGTGATTGGCATAGGCTTGGATCAATATATTTTCATTATTTATATTAAAAAATTAATCTACCATTTAAAAATTATGTGCAGGAAGATATATATATATATATATATATATATATATATATATAGGCTTTATTCTTTATCAAAAAATTATAGTTCACAATGCAAATAAATTACAAATGGAAACCTTCATATCTTTTTAAAAGTAAAACTATAATGATGAAAATTAAATCAGATTATTACCGTTATCCAGTGAAGCTCTATTAAGGGAAGTCCTCTTCTAACATTTTCCAAAGAGCTGTTGATAATATTTTCTATAGTAATAATATACATGTCACTTTTAAGTGCTGCTGTTTCAGTCTTTTATAAATACATCAATTTATTGATTAGGAGTCAATCAGTTTGTGCTAGGATAGTCAGTAATAAGATACTACTCTTATGCCTTATAAGTCTTGGAAGTTGGGCAAACTGAACTAAATTATGATAGACTCAGTGATGAGAGCAGAGGCAGTATGAAAACATGGACTAGAGTGAGGTACAGACCTTAGTGGCTGAATAGAATGACTTTATTAATTATGTAAATCATCACAACTTCTACTCTAATGATGGCAAAATTTTAAGCAAATTAACAATAGTCCTTTTATATAAAGCATATCTGTTTATGTAGTAAATGAAATAGAGAAACACCAATGTGCTGAGATTTGTAAGGAAGACATTGCAGCAATCTTGAGAAGCATCTTCTTGGTTTTGACTAGTGATGTGACTATAAACTCAGAGAGAGGGGAGGCTTAAGAGGTAAGCATGAAAGAATTTGCCTTTATGTTAGATGCATAAAAAAGTTTGCTGATTTAAAGAGAAAAGAATAGGAGAATATGCAATAAACTGTCTTCAACTCATGTTTAAATTAATTAGTTGAAGTAATTGTAGGTGTGTGCATACATGTGTAATATACTTATATTACATATTATATCTTTATATATTTATTGTATATATAATTACCCTTTCAGTATGTTTATGTGTGTGTGTGTTTTGCAAACATAATGTGGACTCGTCTCTCATATGTGAACTAAAGACAGCTCATCTTAATAGATCATTGACCAATGCAGGGAAAATAAATAATTGAGTTACACTGTAATTAAGAAATTAAAAACTAATCACTAAGACTAACATGTCTTCAGATGATCAGACCTCCTGGTGCTGTTTCACTGGCACTCACTGATGGCATAATGTTGATGTGTTACTTTGATAAGGGTCGCTGTTATAATTACAAAAGCTCTCTTGAGTTAGAGAGCCCAATCATCCATCCAGTCTCTGCTATTTTTTGTCATCCAGTTTATACTATTAAATCTATGTCTATACTTTGATATATGTAATCTGAAGTCAATTATAAAGCAAGTCTCATTTAATTTCCATGACAAGCAATAGTCTACATTGCCACCATTAGGCCCTGAAATATCTTGAATTAACTAATTCTTTAGCCAGTAATAGGAATAAAACTACCAGAAATCAGAAGGATGTCTCTTACCCACAGTGTTATTTTATTTTAGTACAATATTCAATGGAAGACAGATGAACCTTCATCATCACATGGAAAATTGTCTTATCTGTGTGTTCTTCACTGACAACCAGTGAAGAAACTTCTGTAGCTGCACTTATATTTTAAGGAAAAGATTTGGAATGAAAACTCCCCAAATTCTCTGCATTCTTCAACTAAACAATAGCCTTGTTTCAAAACAGCTTTGCTGTAATTATACTTTCTCTGTGATGAGTTTTATTTCATTAAAAAAGTTAAAATTATTTTCTGTTGGGCCATGGAAGGGTATCCTGGTTCTTGGGTTGTGGGTTCGGGCCATGCCCCCAGAACCTAGGCTCCTCTCTCCAGGTCTAATCTCCATTCAACCTGTACCTTCAGTCATGTACTCTGGTGGAGGGTGTGATGAACAGGCCCCAGGCCCTAGAGAAATTTACACACTAATAAGGTACCTGAAGGCCAGAGGGTGGAGTCAATTAAGCATTCTTTCCCAACTCCTCCCCCCTCTTCCCCTCCCTATTTAACTCAGGTCAGCCCTGGGTTTTGGGGGGTGTGCATCCAGATCCATCCACCATCTGTCATGCCAATAAACTGGTTTTGGAAACCCAAGGACTTCCTCCTGTGTTGGGGCCGCACCATGAGGAACCATGGAGAGGCCTTTAGTTAGTGAGCAGCCAGGCCTAACTTCCAACTGGAGGAACCCAGGGCACTCCCAGCCGACTACACAGCATGTCTTACACAGCATGTCCCGAGGAACCCTGTGGTTCCCCAGCCTTTTCTTCCCTCAATTTTCTACTTTACCATCATTGATATAAAAAATGTAATATTTTGAAGCCATTAGAGCAGTTGTTCTCAACATTCCTAATGCTGCAATTCTTTAATACAGTTCCTCATATTATGTTGACTGCCGAAGATAGAATTATTTCATTGCTACTTCATAACTATAACATTGCTACTGTTAGGAATCATAATTCAAATATCTGATATGTAGGATATCTGATATGTGACCACTGTAAAAGGGTCATTTGGCCTACAGGTTGAGAACTGTTGGCTGCTTTACAGGATATTTTTTTTTTTTTAAGTTTAATCAAAACAGTACAGAAACAGTGTTACAGATAAAAAATACTTCAAAAAAATTACAGAAGGCACACTGATGTCATAAATGATAATTTTTTACTACGGGCTCTACCATAACATTTCATGGATTTTAACTTTTACTTCTTTTTGTTGGGTTGGGATGTTTAAATCTGAGGAGATTTTTACAGATACAGTTGATTAGCCTACAGGCATTTCAGTATGTTGGCAATAATGTTACCTGTCATTTTTAACAAGAATACCATTTTACATTCTGAAATATTTTGAAGTGATTACATCTGATTACAGTGGCCTTGAGAGTATCATACAGTAATTTAGTATTGTGTTTGGGTTTTTCAATGGGTAAATTGGTGTATTATTAACCACTGCTCTACGCATTTTATAAATATTCCAGACTACTGCTTTCCTTCATGGAATACATGACTTTCTAAAGAGATAAATAAGTCTATATTCAAGGCAGAGATAGAACAACTGCTATTCAATTTAACTTTCTATGCTATAAGGAAATACTTATTTTTTGAACTTGTATATAAATTCTTTCTTGATCCAATTAGCATTTTGAGAATTAATTTCAATTTATTGATTTATAAATTATTTCTTTGCTTTTGAGATTATAATTTCACCATTTCTTTCTTACTTTTCCTCTTTCTACCTTCTTATATATAATACTTCTTGTTGATAAGTTCAAATTCATGGTCTCTTTTTTCATTAATTGTTATAGTAATATTTGCATATAGTCTTAAGTATACTAAATAAAATATGCTAAATCTGTATAAGTTTACTTGAATGTATGTTTGTAAAGTTGACCATTTGGTATTGGATAACCAATTAGTATCCTTTGCCCTGTGGAAGACAATTTCTGTAACTTTCAGCATTCTTTAGTTGTCTGTAGTTCTTTGCAGAGGGTTGAGGCCTACTGAGCTCTTGTTAAGGACAAGCCTCTGCTTGTAGAGGGGTTCCGAGAGAAAGGGTATCTGGGAGTCCTGTCAAATTATGGGTCTAAGTTGACAGCCTATGTTCTGCTTGAGATGGCTTTTGGATTGTTCTTTCTTTGTGTTCTCTTAAGACAGATTTTCAGATTACTTTCTGTGTTTTGCTCTCTTAAGACAGCTTTCTCTTTATATTTAAAAAACTCTCTGGATTCCAGATCTTTTGCAGATCAAAAGCCTGGTTTTTGTTTTTTTGTTTTATCATTGTTTGTTTGTTTTTGCATAACAATTCAGTCATTACCATAGGTTCCCATTGGATTATCCCATGAATCATCATCCCCCAGCCCCTTTATTCTTGAAGAGAGACAACAGCCACAAACAGAGAATAAGATAGCTGGGCAGGACCCTGCCTTGAAATAATGATTCTGACCATGCTTGGACTAAAATTAGCTCTGTCCTAGGAATTCAGGAATCCATGTTCCTTTGCAAGCAAAAACAAAGTAAAAAAACTTAGCTGGGTGAGATGTTGCCCTGTGATGGCCACTCCCTAAATCTCTTTATATTCTCCCCTAGTGTCTTTCTGATAAGCTGGTTCATAGCTGACTCTGTTCCCTCAGATCTGTGAAACTACTTATACAATACATATTGCACCCTTATGTTTTGCATAGTTGACAATTTATTTATATTTTTAAACTCATGTTTTCAGCATTATTTGCCACAGTGTTAAAGGCTGTCCTGAAGGTCACAGCATTCTACCATTTTGCTGAGACAGAAACATCCCTCACCTGCCAAACTCATGCTTTCTCTTATTATCATGGAGTCATTCTCCTTGGCAGAGAGGACATTACTCCAAAGAGGAATGTGAAAATAAGTATACACTCTCTGATACAAACAAGCCTTATGCCCTCAGCTACCATCAATACTTGTGGAGGCCTAAATCCAGCTGAATCTTTTCTAAGTGCAGGAAACCATGTCATACTGTCGCTTACATGGCCAAGCAGGACTTAGCAGGCTTTATCCTGCTCATGTTGGCATGTCTGTTGGTGTCATTCTTGTTCACTTCATTTTTAATCAGTCATTTTGATGTGTATAGTTTTATGGGTGTAGTTTCTGCCATTGCTACCAGTCACAATGTCACAGCAAACTCTCTGATATTCTGGCTCTGACAATATTATTACTTCCTCTTCAACAACGATCCCTGAGTCTTAGGTTCAGAAGTTGTTCTTTAGATGTTTCTATCTGAACTAGGGTCAGATCTCTATATTTTGATTGATTGTAGTTTTCTGTATTTTTTTTTTCTGTAGTATTCTGTAGGTCTTTGTATTTTTCAAAGAGAACTATTCTTGATAAGTGGGGAAGACTATCTTATCTGTGATTATAAGAAAAATATGATTAGAAGTTGTTGTTTTCATGGTACTAGAATGTACTATGAAGTCTTTCAAAGAATGAGTAGCAACAGTCTTATCAGTTAGGAACTTCATGAAGCAGTTGGTGATTTGAATGAAAATGGCATCCATATTAGCATACACTTGAATATTTAGTCCTCAATTGGTTGTACTTTTTGCAAAGGATTAGAAGAGGTTTGGATGTTTTGGAGGTGGAGGGGAAACTTTAAGTTTTTAAAATGCCACTCAATTCCCAGTTAGCTCTCTCTGTGACTCTTGCTTATGAGTCAAGATGCTCATAACTGGGCTACTAAGTACTTCAGGGTAATGGTTGGCTACCTGCCTCCATGCTTCCCTCCATGGTGAGTATGGATTCATGCTCTGAAACTATAAGTTGCAAATAAAACCTTTTCTATAAGTTGCCTTGGTCCTGAAATCTTCAAAGCAATAGAAAGTTACTCAGAAAAAGCGTTATGGAAATCTGTTTATTCTTTTGGTAATCCATGTTTATAAAAATACAATAAATCATTCTGTAGGAAAAACCAAAGTATCTATCAAAAAAGAAAGAAAATTGAATTATCTGTCCTCCAATTAAATGTTTTATGCTATTTTTAATGTTTTCTTTAATTTGTTATATTTTATTATTAACACTGTACAAATTTCATAACTCAATCACATTATTTATGAGTTGAGTTGCCTTACCAATAAGATCACACTTATGTCTGACACCGTGAAATCGTCCCTTAATACTTGACCACTTAGTGATTCCAATTTGCTTTCCTCTCTGTCTTTGAACTTGTACTTTAAATCACATTTAAACATCACTAAAATAAGCATTCTTTATGTTATCCGTAAAATGTGGGCAAATGTTTAAAGGAAGACTTAGTTAATTCTTCAGTGGAAATAATTAGTGTACTAACCCAGGAAGTTACCTTATGAAAAAATAATGTGACCAGATCTTTTTGCTCTAAATAGGAAATAGAGGATGGGTATTGATTATAGCTGGATGTGTGCTTACTAAATAAAACCATCATTCTGTTTCTGGGAAATAAGTAACAGAATTTTGGGCATATGAACATTAATATCTGTACAACAGTGTGTATCAGTGTTGCTAATAGCTAGAACCAAAGAGAAAACAAATATGCAAATTAGCATATAGCCACTAATTGTAATATTATATATAAATGAATATAAAAACATACACAATTATAAACATTACAGAGTGTATTCATAAATATAGAAAAGATGCCAGATATAAATAAAGAGAATCATTCTTTTATTTATATAAAGTTCAAAGATAGGCCTAACTTTCCTGATAGATGTAAAGATAATGCATACCTTGAGTGGCAAAAAACTATATGGTTTGTAGTGGAAATGTGGAAAAGTCATTAAATACTGTGAATGCTATCCACTGCTATAGACTTAGTGAAATTATAATACAAACATGTTCAGTTTAGAAAGCTTCACTGTAATTTTACATATATATGTATATATATATAATGCATGCATGTATACTATATATATAAATATATAAAATACAGTATTTGCATACATATTATACACATTTATATATGTATTTATATGGTTGTATACCCAAAGCCTTTTCTTTAGATACATTAGATATAGCAAAAATCCTTTCTCTCATAGCATGGAAAATATTTGACAAAAAAATCAATAGTGCAGCTTTAACACCTGGACTCTCTCACAAGATTTATAGAACGTGGAGATAAAAGTATTAGCCAGTCACTGGTGGCACATGCCTTTAATCCCAGCACTTGGGAGGCAGAGGCATGTGGATTTTTTAATTCGAGTCCAGCCTGGTCTACAGAGTGAGTTCCAGGACAGCCAAGGCTACACAGAAAAACCCTGTCTTGAAAAACAAAACAAAAAATGTTAATAACTTAGAAATATGATGAAGATTGTGCTTAACTACTTCACCCCATGTGACCTAATTTATTATATCCAACATCTATGTATCTATGTATCTACGTAGCTATGCATCTATGTATCGATCGATCGATCTATCTTTGTACCTTAGGCATTTATATAGTCTAAGCATTATGAGTAATATTTTGTATATGCTGGAAGGAATATAGGAAGATCTTAGTGAGTGTATAAGGGGCATATGCAGCCCTGAGAAAAATGTGTAATGTTGATATGGGTACGGACCTCTCAAGGACCCCAGTGCATCAAATCCAAGGGAATAGGTAAATGTTGCCAATTGCTTAGTGTTTGGTTGTGAGTCTCTATATCTGTTTCCATCAGTTGTTGAGTGAAGTCTGTCTGATGACATGCCTCTGCACCAATCTGTGAGTATAGCACCATGAAGAATATAATTAGGAATTATTTTCTGATTTTTCCAGTTATATTTGGTTCTATACTAGCTCTATGGACTATCTGGTCTCTGGGTCCTGGACTCCCAGTCAGGGGACTCCTTTAATGGCATCAGATTCAAGCTGGAACACTCATTCGTAAGTGAACATTTTTTTCAAATGAAAATTAGAGTATTTCTCACACACTGTTTTGCCTTTACTCAATATTCTTTTGCCTAAGTTTCTCAACTTTTTGAAGTTATCATTTTTATGAACTTGATATATTCATAAACTTACATGAACAGTCTCGCCATATATCTTACAATATGCTTCATCTTATAAAAGTGAATATATTTATTAAGCAATAACTCTTATTCTTCCTAATTCTCAGCCCTGACAAACAGCATTCTACTTTTATCTCTGAAATTTTAACTTGTTTGTAAGAAAACCTATGCAGTATTTGTAATTTTTCAATTTTTCTAGAATTCTTTGGAATATGTCAGAATTCTCCCTTTTCCTCATTACATGCAGTACATTTTGATCGACAGATATGTGAGTGCTTCTACATCCTAAACAACATGAATATAGATATGTCAGTGCTTCCATATCCTAGACATCATGGCTATTGATCCAATGAACATAGTTAACAAATACTTCATTGAATCCTTGTGTGTCTAAAATTTACATTTGTTATAAATTTATTCCTTTTGTAATAGATTCCATGTCATACTATTTTCTCTCCATCTGTACACAAGTTCACGGATTTAACTGCACAATAGTCTACATTTTAATTTCTAGTTCCTCTTTTGATCTCTTAAAAATAACTATTTTAAAGGGCCTGGGGTTCCTGTCAGACACCTTAGTTGCATTGCTCTTGTTTTGTTAATCTCTACACAAAGGTAAACAGAAACAGCTGTAGATTCTCATTGTCTTATTTTTTTTCTTCCAGTAGAGCTTTGGATGAGAAGCAAAGGTAATACAGCACAGCCTATAAGCGGGAGAATCTTTGTTTTTTATATTTTTATTTTTTGTTTTGCTATTGCTGTTGTTTTTCCTGTTAAGAGCCACAACTAAATGAATAGATCAAAAGGTGCTAAGATAGAGAAAAAGGTAAATGGCAGTAAGAAAATTCCGAGCCATAATGAAGTGAAGTACCTTAGGCAAGCCTCTCCCACACTCAGAAGGACATCTTAACAGAGGTGTTTGATGTTGAAGTACAGAGATCCAGCAAAAAAAAAAAATCAAGCTTGGATATAGTGGGTTCTTGTCAAAGTTCTTTGTTGAAAGCAGTACTTCACTGTATTTGCCAGTTTGAGTTGCAAAACCAGAGTTCCTCATGAGTACAATCCAAGCCATATCATTTGTGCATTATACTAATCTCATGGGTTCATCCAGCCAGCCAAAGACAATGTCTTGGCAACTGATAAAAATAAAATCTTTTTATCCAGAAGTTAGAACTAAAGTAAAAGTTATCCAAAGTTGCCTGGGCCAATTAGTTAAGAATAGTTCATGCTTACATGTTGAGATGGTATTATTGGTGGCATCACTGTAAGAACAACAAATTAATTTTGTGAATGTAATGATTGGAGAGACAGCCAGATTATATCAATCATAAAGAAGAAGATTTGTAGACTCCCTAATGTAACTAGGCCCACTTTGTTTTGGAGTCTCTGATCTTAGTGTATTATAGGCTGTTTGAGAGAGAGAGAGAGTGGTTATATTTACTACATAAGTGTCTCCTATAAGTGACCTATATTTTCATGTTACTTTACCAGCAGAGGACTACTGAAAGTGCCCTGTTTGCTGCATTAGAGAAACACTACACATGGGTAGAAGGAGTGAATAGAGCTTCAGGTGTACTTATTAATGGATACTAATATGGACAGATTGCTATTTCTAGTGGATACCATGACACTTCTGGATAGTTATGTCAGCTCTTCTGATCTCTGACAAGAACACATTGATATTGAAAGAGGAATTTTGCCCAATTGTAACATCACCAACACTATATATAAGCAACACTAGGTGCCTCTACATCAGGAACATTGCACAATTAAAGAAATGTAGTATTTAGCAGCATTGTTAAATAATTAGTGTTCAGTGCTGCAGCAATCATGTTAGAATCATTTTCCATGTGTTATCACATGAATTATGTGTAATCAACATATTTGTGGTCTTTAGAGGATGAACAATCAGACATTAATCTGCAATCCAGAGCAATAGATGACATGTCTCATAACTCATAACGTTCATGTTGGTGAAAATTTATTGGGACAGGTGTACCAAGGTTTCAATGAGACATCTTGCATGTGGACTCCTGAGTGGTGACTGAGGAAAGAAGACCTCTTGCTTCTCCCCATCATTTGATATCTAGGCTCTACAGCATAAAGCAGCTAATACTATGCTAGATAAGGAAGTCCCTTTCTTATTGTGAAGAAATTGGCAATTATTTTTGAACCATGCAAAAATACAATGACTCCGGCCTAATATCTTATGGCTTTGAACCATACTCTCTTGTGGGTTAAAAGCATTTATTTTTATATGTTGTTTTCTGTCCTATATAAGAACCTAGACAATATAGTAGGTCTATTTTAAAAAATGTATTTAAATATTTAAATAACAGCCTGCAGCCACAGACATGAGAAGCCCTCTTTGAGTTTTTGGTAAGGGGTGTCCAAGACATACAGCTTATAGTTATTGTTCATCCCCTCCAAATTTGGAGGTAAGTTTCCATTTCTGAAAATTCCATGAAATTTAGAAACAAGGACAAGAAGCCCCTGACCTGAAACTGACCTGAAGACCTACAACCTACACAAAGAAGTACAAGCAGTGAAGGAATGGTTAGAGTGGGAGAATTCATCTTTCTCTGACAAGGGAATACGAACAGATTATCAACTATCAAATGATCAAATGACCAAAACAATGTTCGACTCTAAAAATATTCATAGAAGTAACATTATATTAAAAATGAGACTATGAATTTGAAAGATAGGGAGAAGGACTATGTTAGAGGGGGAACAGAAAAGATAGAAAAGCTACAATTATATTATAGTCACAGAGAAGAAATAGAGGCTTAGAATCAATATCAATTATTCTCAAGAACCTTGTAAGCAAAATCCACACACTGCACTCAGGATCTAAATGGAGAAGGAGGTTTCCACCTACCCATCTATGCTGTTTAATAGCCAAACAGATTTCTGGTAGTGTTTAGTTTATAGAGAAGAGTAAAAAAAATAATGGTGGATTCTGGTAAAGTTTCTCACAGTGGTTTATGTGTCAATAATGATGAAAAAATATATAGGCAAAGGAAGGAGCAGGCATCTTATTTATATCTTCAGTGTAAATGAGAGGTGCTCACATTGAAAGAACTGTTAAGTCTAGTCTCTACTTTTCTGGACTGACATGTGTACTACATGCTGAGATTATTTTGCAGCTATTTGAACTTACCTATTAGATGCCATTTAACATATCACTGTTCTTTGCTCACAGAATATATCTTGAGTATGGTCTCACCTCTTTTTTCTTCTATTCCCCAATTGCTATTCAGATTCATGTTCTTTCTGTTTCTCATTAGGGATAAAAGCTTTTAAGGGATAATAATATACAAAAATATAATATAAAAAAGAAAATATAAAACAAAAACTAGCACATTGGAATTGAACAAAATAAAAACAGAAAACAGAAGGTAAAGAGGCCAAGAAAAGACACAAGAAAAAGTTAGATATCCCATAAAAACACTAAACTGGATGCATAGATAGATAGATAGATAGATATACAGACAAATAGAGAGACAGAGACAGAGAGAAACAGAGAGAGACACACAGAGAGACAGAGACAAAGACAGAGACAGAGACAGAGACAGAGACAGACACAAAGTGAAGACTTGTTTGTGAGGAAGTGGACCGTGAAATGTAGCCTGGTCCTCTGTTGAGTTAAGGCTCAACACAACCCTGGAGTCCCTGAAGGGATGATAGGAGATTCACCTGTTCCCTGTCACCAGGCCAGCATCACCAGCAGCAGCACCCCGTACAGGTTTGTGGCCATCAGTCACATAAGGGCAACACCCCAATCCCCTCGACATGTAGATGAGTCATTCCTAATATCTCAGATCAAGACAATAGTAAAAAGGACTTGACCTATGGTCACATATGGTCAAGATGAATCTCCATGTCAATGAGGTACTTAGAAGCCTGGAGAACATAGCCAATATGCTTTCCTTCCCAGACATTTGTTCTTGCAGAAGGTATTTAATCTCAGGCCCACCTCTTCTTGTGGGACCAGCCAGAATTTCCTTTCCCCCCAGGCCTGGGCTAGATCTAGCTTGCCAGTCCTTACTCCTTTCTCAGCTCGTCTGTGACTCCCAGTGGTGCCTAGATGTCTGAGAGCCTGAGAACCAGATAATTCTGGACTTGTCACAGACCAGTGGACCCTCAAGCTAGCTCCAGAGGTCTTGTGTCTCAGATTGCACTTTCTCATGCCTAAGTGGTATCCTGAGGCTTCCCTATGGCCCAACACCTGCCTGGCTACAGTGTAGGCTAAGCACAGTCAAATGCTCCATGTACTGCCAACCCAAGCGGTGGAGACTGGTGGCTGAGTGGAAGCAGGCTCACAACCCTACACTTGTTCATATATATATGCATAATACATATTGTGTGTGTGTGTGTGTGTGTGTGTGTGTATTCTGCATATATAACTGTATTTATTTATAATCATATATGCATATATCTACAAATATATGGGATATATAACTGAATAGATAGATAGATGATAGATAGATAGATAGATAGATAGATAGATAGATAGATAGATAGATAGATAAGGATATAGATATTATGGAGACTTATGAAGACCCCATGCTTGCTACCTCAGTCTCAGTTAGTCCATATGAGCTTTGTTCATGTTGATTTAGAGGGCTTTCTTTTTTTGGTGTCCTCCATCACCTCTGACTCTTTTAATCTTCCTGCCTCCTCTTCCACAGGGTTCCCTGAGACCTGACGTGAGGAATTTGAAAGAGACATCCCATTTAGAGAGGAAAGTTCCAAGGTTTCTCATTCTCTACATAATGTCTATCTATGGGTCTCTGTGATTGTTCCCACCTACTTCAAAGCATCTCAGATCTAGGAGTCACTAGGAGTATATATATAGTCAATATTAAAAGAACTCAATATCTCATATATCTCTATCCTTATCTCTTCCAACACCCTCAAATACTAGTTTGGAGAGAAAGAAATATATTGGGGAAAGGTGGCATTGATATCATTAGTCTACTTCCTGCTGAATAGGGGTATCAAGTTCCTCAGGGCAGATTTGTTCTTCACTGTCCAGCTATTCATTTTCTTCTTGTTGTCATTTTACACACAGCCAATTGACAAACCATAACAACAGCAACCATCCAGCCAATCAGCAACTAGTAAGAACAGTGAAAACAATAACAGTAGGAGGAGCAGCAACCAGCAATCCAGCAACCACCACAAGCAGCAGTAGATGCAGCAATCCAGCAACCAGCAGCAGCAGCAGCAGCAGCATGAGAAATAGCAGCAGGAGCAACAAGAACAGTAGCGGAGCGAGGAGTAGCAGCAAAAGCAACAGCAGCCAGCACAGCTTCTCAGGATTCTGGCACTTTTATACCTTCTCAAGAGTCCCAGAATTACAAAACTAAACTGTCTGTAGCTGGCAAAATCATGTCCCTGTCAGAGCCTGCCTGCCCCGCAAATCATTTCTTTCTCAGCCCATTTATCGTTTGTACAAACAAAGCCTACTTATTTCTTCCAGTTAATTTTACATCCAGCCATTTTGCTGAAGTTGTTTATCAGCTGTCGTTCTCTGGTAGAATTTGGGGGGCCAATTAGCTGCTATGAACAGTCTTAAGCAGTCCCATATCCCACACCTGGGTTTTAAAAAATAACATATGTATATAGCATTTCAGTGATTTTAAAGATATCAAAATTACCACTACATATTACCACTACATATTACCACTACATATTACCACTACATATTACCATTACATATATAGAAATTATGAAATTTCTCTCTTTCTTTTATCTTTCCAGTTAAGTGGCATTTGATTTGCCCCAAATCCCTGGATGAGCTAGTTTCATGATTTTGGTCACCCAAGCAGTTCAAGTATGGGTTCTTTTCCTGGAGTCAGCTGTAAGTCAAATTAGATATTGATTAGTTACTCCAAAAAGCTTTGTGTAGTGGTGTATCTTTTAGCCAGGATACCATTTTATATCAAAAAGTTTATACTGGATTGGCATTCTATTTTCTCTTTTAAGCAATTTGCAGAATACATTTCTGTACCAAAGATTCTAGCTTGTGTGGGTGAAGATGCTGTGGAGCCACTGGCCTAACTTTTTCATATTTAATGTGTTGTGTAGATGCTGTCTTCAGTTACAGGATCTTGCCTTCAGTTTGTGGAATACAAACTATATTTTTGGCAACAGCCTGGGTTGCTCAGGAATTCCCATGAAACCTTTCCGGCCAACAGTTAATTTAATAGTTAAACTTGATTAGATGTAAACCAATGCCAGTATTGGTAACATTTTTGGTGACAAGAGATAGACAGTTCTGGATTTACCTCCCATATTATTTGCCAATTTCATTTAGACAACCTTCATATATGTATATATTTTAGGAGTCTTCTATTGTATTAGAATTCCATACTGTCCCTTAAATGGTCCTCAATTTTAGCTGTGTTTTTCAGTAATTCTTCTCTCAACTCTCTCTTCCCTCCTCCTTCCTACATGATCCCCTGTTCAAGCCCCCAATTCATTAATAACTATCTGTTCTATTTCCTTTTCCTAACAAGATCTATCTGTATCTCCTACTTCTTTATTCTGTGCCTCACTGCTATGGTTCTATAGATCATAACTTCTTTATCCCTTACTTAGCAGCAAATATTCACATAGAAATAAATATATACAATAACCCTATTTATGGGTATAAGATGCCTCATTTAGTGTGATAATTTTCGAGTTCTATTCTGTTACCTACATGTCATGTTTTGTTTTTATTGTGGCCTTTATTTTTGATATGTAATACATTGTGTAGATTATCAGATTTTTTTCCTTTAAACAGTTTTATCTTGAGGAAAACAGATTGTTTCTAATTTCTGTCTATTATGAATAGGGGAAAATGTATATGGTTGAGTGTGGGGTCTTTGTGGTAGAATGAAGTGCCACTTGGGTATATTTCCATTAGTGTTATATTTGGATGTTGAGGTAGAGTGATTCTCATCTTCTGGGGAAACTGCCACAGTGATTTCCCTAGTGACATATACATCTGAATTCCCACTGACAATAGGTGAGTATTCATTACCCTTTCTGCACACCTTCACCAACACGAGCCATCCCTTGTTTCATTAACCTTAGCCATTCTGTTGGATGTGAAATGAAGTCTCAAAGCACTATGAACTTCCATGATGTCTAAGAATACTGACCATTTCCTTAAGTGTTTATTAGCCATTTGGATTTTCTCTTTTGTCTTTTAAGATTAAAGATTAACCCAAAGCAATGGGGCATTCAATGATGCCTGTACAAGAAAAAGAGCATGTTCTGTGTTGAAAACCACAATGCACTTCAATCAAGATCGAGGTGACCTGTCTATATGGAGCAATGAGCAGATCTCATCAACCTTCAAGAATAGGGCTCACTAAGCATACAATAGGAAAACATAACCCTAAATTAAAATGATTAGCACTTTTAACAGTTCAAAGGAGCACATTCTTCTTCATGTGACACGCTATTTCAACAATACTTTCTCACTAATGTTTTTCTTATTTATAAAAAAAACACATGACCCAGCATCAGAACCTTGGCCTGATTTCAACAGAGAGGACTGCCACTATTGTTTTAAACTAAAGACCATGCTATTCTTAAATCTATCTTATGCCTTTCCCTTTCTAGAAGGTGCCAAGGAGATTCCCCACACTGCGATTCTAGCCACCTCCATAACTCTTTCAATGCCTAAGGAAGATCCTGGTTTCATCATTCTGTTGCCCTGCATTAAAGACTCAGGGGGAAAAAGTGGGTGGATACTTTTGTGAGCCCATTGTAATATTGGTGTCCTAACATTTTATGTTGATTTGGAAGTAATTCCTTAAAATAGACATTTGAAACTTTTTTAAAGGATATTTGTTTCTATGGACTTCTCAAATCACTACAAAACTGGGACCACACTAAAATTACATTTTAACTTGTAATCATTATACAACATATGTTGTTTGAATTTAAGGACTGAATTAAAGTAGATGTAGCAATCTGTTTATGAATTCTTGATGTATGTGCATTTTCATGTTCTGTTATGACTTCAGCAGAATGTGAGAAAAGTAGGTGTTATTTTTTTTTAATTTTTTTTATTAGATCTTTCATTTACACTTCAGATACCATCTCGTTTCCCCATTACCCCCCCCCTTAGAAAACTCCTATCCCATGCCCCCTTTTCATTTTGCATTTATACATTTTTTTAAGAAATGTTAATCATAGGCTTTATAAGTTTGGTATTGTTCAATCAGAGGTGTAACCCACTACCCAACCTAGATATATCAACTATCTTTGACTGGTGGAGATACATGAACATCTGCTTCCCTGTCTCCCCCCTCTATCTCTCTTTCATCACCTAGCTTCTCCTCTCCTTCTTCTTCTCCTCTTCTTACTCCTTTTCTTCCTCTCAGTACTCCTCCCACCTTAGCTCCTCCTACACATCACCCTTCCTGTTAAAAGGAAACTTTTCTCTCAAAATACAATTAGAGCATAATTATGCCTATTTGTACCAGTGAGTTACAAGATAGTCCTAATACCCAGTCCATCCTTTTGTTGACTAACCAGCACCTCTGTCATCTATCCTAACTAAAACACTTAGTTCTGAACCTGGCTTTTTCCTTAGCTTTAGGATGAATGTCAGCTGATGACCATACACTCAGATCTTTTCTCTCAAAGTAAATAGCTATAAGTTTTCAACCCCATCAGAAATCCAGAATGACTGAGTTGACTATAATTGTGGGAAGCACAATGCCTAGCTTCTAAAACTTAGCCAATTTATAGAGACCTCTGAACACCTGGACACTCGCTCTACTTCAAAACGTTGGAGCATCTGTTCTTCTGCCTTCTGGCCCAGGATCATCTGACAGACCTTAGTGCTGCAGAATTATTAAGGGCTGATTACTCTGTCTAGGCAGATATAATCAGTCGACTATTCTGCAAGTGTGTCCTTTTCTGGACAGTAATTTGTCTGTAGAAGGAAAGTGGCAATTCTTGCCTAGTGGCTGTCTCACCACAACTGGAGTAACTCCAAGGATGCTCAATTTCTTCTTAGAATTTAACATAGGAAGCTGTCCGGAGCAGACAGGTCTCTAATGAAAATGAACATTAATACTGAAATGTTTGTCATGTCAATTCTAAGGATTTCTGATGTTTTGAAAACCAGCTATCCATGTAAGGTAATCTGGACTGTTGCCTGTTAACTCCACTCAGCTATTTCTAAGTAAAACATAGAGAACACCCTTATAATAAACTCCAAGTTATGAATTTGCTATAGTCCCTTAACTCACAGGCTGACCATCTCAAATCAGTTAAAAAAGTTAAAGAAGGACTGGGTCTAAGCTTTGTATTCCTAAGTGTGTTATACTGGTACAATGCCTATGAGAGTAACAATATTCATCTCACTCTTATATCACTAAGAAGCTCATGCCAATGAAAACCTTAAAATTTGTAAACAAAGTAAATTGGTGCCATTTAAGAATTTATATCTTCATCTTGATATTAATTATACAGATTTCTACTAATAGGTTATGGCTATGCAATAAACCCTAGCTAATCCTCTCTATTCCGACAAAACCACTACTTTTCCCTAGGGAGACAGCCCAACATTTACCACCTTAGTCCCCATGCCCAGGGAATAGGGGCGCTGACTCATCATTAGCTTCTTCAAGCTGATTATGGGCGTTGAGATATTAGAAGAGGAGTGGGGGGGAGAGCAAGTTGACAATCCTCTGATGCTGTGTCTTCGCTGCCTCCAGATGGAATTCACGGACCTCAGAGGTTTGAGCAGGTCTGCCCAGCTTGCTTGTTGAGTAGATACACCAAGGCTGATCATTCTGCAATATACAATTCTCAAAACAAATTTTAGTATCAAGATAGTTTTTTTTTTTTTTTAAAGAGGGCTGACATTTTATTAAGAATGTTGGTTCTAACCGCTTTTCTATTTTTCCCCTCTTTTATTGGATATAATATTTACATTTCAAATTTTATCCCCTTACCATATTTCCCCCACCACCCAGGAACCCCTGATCCCATCCCCCCTCCTCCTGCCTCTATGAAGGTGTTTACCCACCTACCCCCAGCCTCCCTCCCCACCCTCAGATTCCCCCCCCTCAGTGCTCAGCCTTCAGGGTACCAATGATCTTGTCTCCCACCTATGCCCAACAGGGCCATCCTCCAGTACATATACAGCTGGAGTCATGTGTCTCTCCCTATGTGCACCTGGGCTGGTGGTTTAGACCCTGGAGAGCTCTGGCTGGTTGGTATTCTTGCTCTCCTCACAGGGCCACCAGCCCGTATGGTTCACTGTTTCCTCAATTTACTCTCTAACTCCTCCATTGGGAACTTTGATCAGATTAATGGATAGCTGTGGGTATCTGTCTCTGGGTATGTCCGACGCTGAGAGACCTCTAAGGAGACAGCCTTATCAGGCTGCTGTCAGCTTTCCCATCCTGACATCCCTATCAGCGTCTATTTTTGGTGACATCCTATGGAATGAATACCCAGACACAATGGTCTCCCTACAACCCCTCCTTCAGATTCTGACCCACACTTTGTCTCCATATTTGCTCCCTTGGTTATTTAGTTACTCCTTCTAAGAAAGACCTAGGCATCCTCACTTGTTCTTTCTTCTTCATGAGCTTCGTGTCGTCTGGTAGTTGAATCTTTGTTGTTTCAAACTTTTGGGCTAATCTCCGCTTATCAGTGAGTAAATACCATGTGTGTTCTTTTGTGATTGGGTTACCTCACTCAGGATGATATTTTCTAGATCCATCCATTTACCTAAGAATTTCTCGAATTCATTATTTTTAATAGCTGAGTAATATTCCATTGTGTAAATGTACCACATTTTTTGTATCCATTCCTCTGTTGAAGGGCATCTGGGTTCTTTCCAGCTTCTGGCTATTATAAATAGGGCTGCTATGAACATAGTGGAGCATATGTCTTTGTTATTTGTTGAGGCATTTTCTGGGTATATACCCAGAAGTGGTATAGCTGGGTCCTCAGGTAGTGCTATGTCCAATTTTCTGAGGAACCGCCAGACTGACTTCCAAAGTGGTTGTACCAGCTTGCAACCCCACCAACAATGCAGGAGTGTTCCTCTTTCTTCACATCCTCGCCAGCATCTACTATCACCTGAGTTTTTGATCTTAGCCATTCTGACTGGTGTGAGGTGGTATCTCAGTGTTGTTTTGATTTGCATTTCCCTGATGACTAAGGATGTTGAGCATTTCTTAAGGTGCTTCTCGGCCATTCGAGTTTCCTCAGTTGAGAATTCTTTGTTTAGCTCTGTACCCCATTTTTTAATGGGGTTATTTTGTTGTTTGGCATCTAATTTCTTGAGTTCTTTGTAAATATTAGATATTAGCCCCCTATCAGATGTAGGATTGGTAATGATCTTTTCCCAATCTGTTGGTTGCCGTTTTGTCTTGTTGACAGTGTCCTTTGCCTTACAGAAGCTTTGCAATTTGATGAGGTCCCATTTGTCGATTCTTGATCTTAGAGCATAACCCATTGGTGTTCTGTTCAGGAACTTTTCCCCTGTGCCTAGGTATTCGAGGGTCTTCCCCAACTTCTCTTCTAATATTTTCAGTGTACCTGGCTTTATGTGAAGGTCCTTCATCCACTTGGAGTTGAGCTTTGTGCAAGGAGATAAGAATGGATTAATTTGCATTCTTCTACATGTTGACCTCCAGTTGAGCCAGCACCACTTGTTGAAAATGCTGTCCTTTTTCCACTGGATGAATTTAGCTCCCTTGTCAAATATCAAGTGACCATAGGTATTCGGGTTCATTTCTGGGTCTTCAATTCTGTTCCATTGATCGTCCTTTCTGTCTCTGTACCAATACCAAGCAGTTTTTATCACTACTGCTCTGTAGTACAGTTTGAGGTCCCGAATGGTGATTCCCCCAGAGGTTCTTTTATTGTTGAGAATAGTTCTTGCTATCCTAGGTTTTTTGTTATTCCAAATGAATTTGTAAATTGCTCTTTCTATCTCTATGAAGAATTGATTTGGAATTTTGATGGGTATTGCATTGAATCTGTAGATTGCTTTTGGCAGGATAGCCATTTTTACTAAATTAATCTTGCCAATCCAGGAGCATGGGAGATCTTTCCATCTTCTGAGATGTTCTTCAATTTCTTTCTTGAGAGACTTGAAGTTCTTGTTATACAGATCTTTCACTTGCTTTGTTAGATTCACTCCAAGATAATTTATTTTATTCGTGGCTATTGTGAAGGGTGTCATTTCCCTGATTTCTTTCTCTGCCTGTTTATCCTTTGAGTAGAGGAAGGCTACTGATTTGTTTGAATTGATTTTATATCCAGCCACATTGCTAAAGTTGTCAGGTTTAGGAGTTCTCTGGTGGAAGTTTTAGGTTCACTTAAGTATACTATCATATCATCTGCAAATAGTGAAATTTTGACTTCTTCCTTTCCTATCTGTATCCCTTTGACTTCCTTTTGTTGTCTAATTGCTCTAGCTAAGACTTCCAGTACTATATTGAATAGGTAAGGTGAGAGTGGGCAGCCTTGCCTAGTCCCTGATCTTAGTGGGATTGCTTCAAGTTTCTCTCTATTTAGTTTGATGTTGGCTACTGGCTTGCTGTATATTGCTTTTACTATGTTTAGATATGGGCCTTGTATTCCTGATCTTTCCAAGACTTTTAACATGAAGGGATGTTGAATTTTGTCAAATGCTTTCTCAGCATCTAGTGATATGACCATGTGGTTTTTCTCTTTGAGTTTATTTATGTAGTGGATTACATTGATGGATTTCCGAAAATTGAACCATCCCTGCATTCCTGGGATAAAGCCTACTTGATCTTGATGGATAATTGTTTTGATGTGTTGTTGGATTCGGTTTGCGAGAATTTTATTGAGTATTTTTGCATCAATATTCATAAGAGAGATTGGTCTGTAGTTCTCTTTCTTTGTTGGGTCTTTCTGTGGTTTAGGTATGAGTGTAATGGTAGCTTCATAGAATGAATTGGGTAGTGTTCCTTCTGTTTCTATTCGATGGAATAACTTGAAGAGGATTGGTATTAGGTCTTCCTTGAAGGTCTGAAAGAATTCTGCACTGAAACCATCTGGCCCCGGACATTTTTTGGTGGGAAGATTTTTAATGACTGTGTCTATTTCTTTAGGCGTTATGGGACTGTTTAGGTGGTTTATCTGCTCCTCGTTTAACTTTGGTACCTGGTATCTATCTAGAAAATTGTCCATTTCCTCCAGATTTTCCAATTTTGTTGAGTATAGGCCTTTGTAGTAGGATCTGATAATTTTTTTAATTTCCTCTGTTTCTGTTGTTATGTCTCCCTTTTCAGTTCTGATTTTATTAATTTGAATGCTGTCTCTGCGCCCTTTGGTTAGTCTGGCTAAGGGTTTGTCTATCTTGTTTTTCTCAAAGAACCAGCTCCTGGTTTTGTTGATATTTTGTATAGTTCTTTTTGTTTCGACTTGGTTGATTTCAGCCCTGAGTTTGACTATTTCCTGCCGTCTACTCCTCTTGGGTATACTAGCTTCTTTTTGTTCTAATGCTTTCAGGTTTGCTGTCAAGTTGTTGATGTATGCTCTTTCCACTTTCTTTTTTTGAGCACTTAGAGCTATGATTTTTCCTCTTAGTACTGCTTTCAATGAGTCCCACATGTTTTGATATGATGTGTCCTCATTTTCATTTAAATCTAAAAAGTCTTTAATTTCTTTCTTAATTTCTTCCTTGACCAAGTTATCATTGAGTAGAGCATTGTTCAGTTGCCAAGTGTATGTCGGTTTTCTGATGTTTTTGTCCATGTCAAAGACAAGTCTTAATCCATGGTGGTCTGATAAGGTGCTGGGGATTATTTCAATCTTTTTGTATCTGTTGAGGCCTGTTTTGTGACCAATTATATGGTCTATTTTCGAGAAGGTACCATGAGATGCTGAGAAGAAGGTGTATTCTTTTGTTTTAGGATGAAATGTTCTATAGATGTCAGTTAAGTCCAATTGGTTCATAACTTCTGTTAGTTTCATTGTGTCTCGATTTAGTTTCTGTTTCCATGATCTGTCCATAGCTGAGAGTGGGGTGTTGAAATCTCCCACTATTATTGTGTAGGGTGCAATGTATGCTTCAAGTTTTAGTAAAGTGTCTTTTATGTATGTGGGTGCCCTTACATTTGGGGCATAGATGTTGAGAATTGCAAGTTCCTCTTGGTACATTTTTCCTTTCATGAATATGAAGTGTCCTTCTTTATCTTTTTTGATTACTTCTGGTTGAAAACTGATTTTATTTGATATTAGAATCGCTACTCCAGCTTGTTTCTTGGGACCATTTGCTTGGTAGATTGTTTTCCAACCTTTTACTCTGAGGTAGTGTCTGTCCTTTCCACAGAGGTGCGTTTCCTGAATGCAGCAAAATGTTGGGTCCTGTTTACGTATCCAGTCTGATAGTCTATGTCTTTTTACTGGAGAATTGAGTCCATTGATATTAAGAGATATTAAGGAAAAATGAGTGTTGTTTCCTGTTATTTTTGTTATTGGCAGTGGAGATATGTTTGTGTAGCTACCTTCTTTTACGGTTTTTGGAAGATTACTTTCCTGTTTTTTCCAGGTTGTAGTTTCTCTCCTTGTGATGGAGTTTTCCACCAATTATCCTTTGAAGTGCTGGATTTGTGTTGAGATACTGTGTAAATTTGGATTTGTCATGGAATATTTTGGTTTCTCCATCAATAATGATTGACAGTTTTGCTGGGTATAGTAGTCTGGGCTGACATTTATGTTCTTTTAGGGTCTGTATGATATCAGTCCAGGATCTTCTGGCTTTTATGGTCTCTGGTGAGAAGTCTGGTGTAATTCTTATAGGTCTGCCTTTATATGTTACTTTGCCTTTTTCCCTTACTGCTTTTAGTATTTTTTCTTTGTTTTGTACATTTGATGTTTTGACTATTATGTGGCGGGAAGTATTTCTTTTCTGGTCTAAACTATTTGGAGTTCTGTAGGCTTCTTGTATATTATGGACATCTCTTTCTTTAGGTTAGGGAAGTTTTCCTCTATAATTTTGTTGAGAATATTTACTGGTCCTTTAAGTTGGGAGTCTTCCCCCTCATCTATTCCTATTATCCTTAGGTTTGGCCTTCTCATTGTGTCTTGGATTTCTTGTATATTTTGGGTTAGTAGCTTTTTGTATTTTGCATTTTCTTTGACAGTTGTGTCAATGTTTTCCATGGTATCTTCTGCACATGAGATTCTCTCTTCCATCTCTTGTATTCTGTTGGTAATACTTGTATCTATGACTCCTGATCGTTTTTTAAAGTTTTCTATCTCCAGGGTGTTCTCCCTTTGTGATTTCTTTATTGTTTCTACTTCCGTTTTTAGATCCTGCATGGTTTTGTTTAATTCCTTCTCCAGTTTGGTTGCATTTTCTTGTAATTCCTTAAGGGATTTTTGTGTTTCCTCTCTAAGGGTTTCTATCTGTTCTTTGAGAGTGTTATTTATGTCTTTCTTAAAGTCCTCTATCATCATCATGAGAAGTGATTTTAATTCTGAATCCTGCTTTTCTGGTGTGATGGGGTGTTCAGGGCTTGCTATGATGGGGGAACTGGGTTCTGATGATGCCATGTAACTTTGGTTTCTGTTGCTTACGTTCTTGTGCCTGTCTTTTGCCATCTGGTTAATTCTAGTGCTACCTGTACTTCTGTCTCTGATTGAAGCCTGTCTTTCCAGTTGTCTCGCTTTTGTTTGGTCTTCTAGGAGTCCAGATGTCTTTGTGGTTTTTTTCCAGCTGCCCTGATTACAGTGGTATCTCTAGGATGCCTCAGGATATGGTGCCTCCAAGGTAGCAGTCCAGCTAGATGTCTGCTGTTCTGGGTGCAGTGTCTCCTCTTGGATATCTCAGGGTATGTTGTCTGACACTCTGAGTTCAGTTGTTCCTCTGTGGCTCTGGGTTGACCAGACCTTCCAGTATGTCTCAGGTGGAATCCGGGGTCCACACAACTGCAGACCTGGTAGAGGTCTGGTCTGGGACTCAGACCCTGCAGGCCTCAGACCGGAGGGGGGGCGAGCAGCAGAAGGAGCGTGCTAGTGCTGGCTATGGGTTCTATGGATCCCCCAGAATGTGTCTGGGGGGCTCCTAGGTGCACTCACTCGCAGGCCTCAGACTGCAGGAGGGGCGAGCAGCGGAAGGGGCGTGCTAGCGCTGGCTATGGGTTCTATGGATCCCCCAGAATGTGTCTGGGGGGCTCCTGGGTGCACTTACCCGCAGGCCTCAGACTGCAGGAGGGGCGAGCAGCGGAAGGGGCGTGCTAGCGCTGGCTATGGGTTCTATGGATCCCCCAGAATGTGTCTGGGGGGCTCCTGGGTGCACTTACCCCAAAAGTAGGTGTTATTGTATTCTCTTTCTTTGCACATGTTGTTTTCATGAGGTTATTGATTTGTGAGTAATAAAGTCAGGGGTGTTTTTAATATGACCTCATAATTTTAGCAACATTGGAGTTCTGTCTCTTGTAAACCAGGTGAGACCCATTTTAAAATCTTGACTTTTTCTCTCATTACTTGTTTGTATGTTTTTATGCTTTGTATTTGTATGTTTATACATATGCAAACACAAACACACTCATATATATTTATATAATATTACATCTAAATATATATGTATGCATGTAAATATATTTATCAACAGTTGAAGAAAAAGCAAATTTCAAAAAGAAAAAAAGGTTAGATGGGAGAAATTTTTAGGAAAGTCTGGCAGAGTAAAATGATATAATTAAAATATAATCTCAAAACTTTATAAAAATTATCTGGGCTTTGTTCTCCAAGTACCTCCAGGGAAGATTTGAGCAGAAGTTAACCTCTCCATCTGGAGCAAAGATTTCTTAACAAATATGAAACTGACTTTCCTGACATTCTAGCCACAGAGCATTAGAACTGTGCTACACTATGTGCAGAAATATTCAATGTGCTGGACTGTAAACACTTCCTCTTAAGTCGAACTGATCAGCAGTCATAAATTGATGCAATTAAAAATTTGCACAAATTATTATTTTATTATAATTTTATTATTTTATTATAATAATTTTATTATAATATAATTTTAAATTTTGTTATAATAATTTTTGCATTTATTTTATATTCTTATTGATTACTCATTCACTGCTTGTTTTGAGCTGGAACACTTCCTCTTTAGGTCCCTATTTTATGTACTGAGGTGATAGACATGCACTTTCCCCTGGCTATTTTTATAAATTTAATATGTGATAATATTTTTAGCTTTCAAAATCATAATTTAACAAATAATTTTATTAGACAAAAAGAATATTTTAGCACAACATAGATTAAGATTTGGATCTGGGTGTCTCAAAAAACACAATAAAACAAGAAGCACATTTATTTGGATTTCATGTGTACTCACAAAGTAATTGAATTGGAATTGTTTGACACATGTCACTAAATGAAAATAATTTTATATTTCAAAAACATGCAAAGGCAATTCAATTAAATATGCCTGAGAAAACAAATATTAATTGTTTTTATTTCTATTATTTCTGAAGTGAGGGATCTTTTTAATCATGGGGATAGCAGAACGAGTTCCTCATATGCTCAAACTGAGTAATGACAGATGCAAAGCTAATTTATTAAAGAACTAATCATTTAGAATAGTGGCTTACCTCATTTGACTGAAAGGCATATGTGTTTTATTCTGTGAAAGAACATCTGAGTATTCCTAGGACAACTTCATTTTACTTGGAAAATATAACTCATCATGAAAAAGAATTTACTACATAAAAGCTATTTTAGGTAAATCGGAATAAGTTTGTATTCTTAGATCATGTGGAGAAAAGTGTAAAGATTTACCTGCTAGATAATTGGACTGTGTCTTTCAATGAACTTGCAAATACACTGGTATTTGGTTTTACCATATGTCTTTGAGATAGCTAGTCTAAGGCTCATGGTTACCCAAGCAACATCAGGTATGAATTCTGTCTTGTGAAGTGCAACTTAATTTAAACCAGATATTGGTTGGTTACTCCAACAAACTTAATTCCATTGATGTTCCTTGAAGGCAGGGAACCATATAGATTGAAGGATTTGTAGCTACAGTGTTGTTTATGTATTCTTTTTGGTAGCAATAAAAGCACTTTCCTGTACCAAAGCCACAAGCTGATAGAGATGAAATATCTATGTATGAACCATACATAAACGACTCCTAGTAACATTCTACTATACTCATAGATTAGGGCCTTGCTTAGCCATTTCTAGATAAGCTTCTTCCTGGGGCAGATGAGAAATACAGAGACTTACTTCCATACAGTATGTGTATAGTGAGCAAAAGACTAGAATATACACAGCCATGCATCAGGATTTCTCCATCAAATCCCTCCCCTCATGGCTCAGAGAACCCTCTGAAAGGAAAGGAAGAAAGAGTAAAATGGAAACATTAAATCACCAATTCATCAAGAAATTGAGGCTCTCCAAATCTACATAATTACTGCATGTATAACTAGAGTACCTGCGCAGATCTACTCTAGATGGGATCTAGTTCTGAAAGGAGAAGTGGACCCCTTCCCTGACCCCTAGCCCAGAAGTATATATCTCCAATTTATAACAACTTGCACATAAAAATTGTTTTTGTCCAAGAGCATCTCACTAGGGAAAATACTATCAAAAGTAGACTGAATGTTCAGCAATAGATTTCAAACAAAAAATGGACCTGTGGCATCTTTGGCGGTTCTTTGTATCATAACATTGTGGCAGAGCTTTTATTTTTAAATTTAAAATAATATATATTTTTATTTTATTTACTATTTCTCTATCATATCAATCTCTCTATTTCTCTATATCTAACTATTTATCACCTATCTATAAATCTATCTATTTATATCTATCTTTCTATCTATCTATCTATCTATCTATCTATTTATTTATTTATCTATCTATCATCTATATATCTACCTATCATCTATATGTCATCTATCTATGATCTATCTATCTATCTATCTATCTATCTATCTATCTATCACCTATCTATCATCTATATATCATCTATCTATCTATCTATCTATCTATCTATCTATCTATCTATCTACAGGTCCATTGCAGATATATTGTGTCTTCTGGTTTTACATTTTTATGGTATTATTGAGTATACAAAAGAGTGAATATCTGTGTCTGTTACTGATTTCTTGTGTCTTTTGTTAGGTTCTTTTCCTTCTGGTTGCTTGTTTGTGTTTTATATTAGTATATTCTATGGGTTATTGTCCTTTAGAGGGCTGTTGATTTTCTAATGAGAGATATAAAGTTGGTGAATACATACAGGATTAGAGATAAAGTGAAACTGGGAAGAACAGAGGGAAAAAAATTAACAGGATATATTATAAGAAAAATATTTTCAATAAAATAAAGGTAAATGATACTGCAAGAAAATAAGAAAAGATACTATTTTTCATGGGACTTATTCTACTCTTTTTTCCATTTCTTCTGAGAGATACACAGATGCACAACAGAATGCTTGAAAGTCTCAAGTCAGCCGATTGAAATTATCAGAACATTGGTCAAGATTTTGCAGCTGAATTTTAACATATTTTGCCATTCAAACTAGTAAAAACTCATCAACAGTATGTTTTTTCCTACCTTGCTATCTTCCAAATAAGGTTATCTATAACGGTTAGCCTTGATTTGTGTCATGATTATGCTTTATAGACATATCTGAATGATTATTTTGCAAAATGAAGTATATTAAATATTATAATATTCATAAATATACCTAAATAATTTCAGATTTTTCCCATTAATGTAAGTTTAAGTATTCTTGTCAATGGATTCTTGATTAAATACATACTAATTCTGAGCACTACTATTAATTCAATAATGTGGAGTTATATAAAAGTATCTGTTAGTTGTCTTAATAGATTCAATGGTATGCTATTGCAATGGAAAGTGAATTAATTACCATGAATAAGGGGTAATCAAACACCAGGGCATAGAAAATTTCCCATTTTAATATACCCTCAGTAATATTCTTGAATATATTATTTCTTTTACAATTTTAAAACCTTCATCTTTCTATTTTTTAATCCTTAATAAATACCAGTTAGCCTTAAGTTACATGATGTGTTAAACACCTATACAGTGGTCTGGGTTCTTTAAGTGTTTTTATATTGAAATTAATATGTGTGATTGGTCATGAAACATTGTCACAAAAGTTCACACTAGACATTACTTGTATTTTAAATTATAACCCACATTTAGTAAAAGAATTTAAAATGAGTATTTTACCAGGGAACAATATTTCATATAATATTTATATTCTAATTTTTCGTGCTGTAATATCCCAAAGACAAATATCTGAAGAATACAAATAAAATTTCCTTTACATTTGATTGAATCAGAAAAATTAAAAAATCTTTCTTTTCTAAGTTTGGTTTCATCTCAGGCAGATAGGAGGGAGATAAAAAGAAGCTAATCTATGGCAGCTGAACTTGGAGCTAAAATATATTGGTCAGTAATAATAAATCAGACAATACGGACAGAAAGAAAGAGTAAAAATCTGTTAAATCTCAAATCCTAGATTCTGCTGAAACACAATTTCAAATATTCTCTTGCTTATGGTATTTTTTTCTTGTTTCCTTAGAATCTCTCTTTGTTTCTGTCTTTTCTTAAGTTTACCTTAGTTTGTTCCATTTTATGTTCTCTTGACACATATTAACTGCACTCATTAATTTGAGTGAACATGTAATATTGACAACTGTATACAATGTTCACTACTAAAATTCAATCTAACCAAATCTACCCTTGTTTAACAATTTCCAAACTCCATCAATCAGTGCTTCACATTTGGGCTAACCTTATTGTTGGCAAATATTTGATTATGCAAAAAAAGTACTTCTGTGTTCCCATCTGGCTATTTTAATTCATGCCATAAAATTTATGTCTATTTCATAGCAAGTGATAGGACCCTACATGTTTAGAGTTAATGATATGGCAATGTGTGTAAAGTATATTATACTTTTCAAATATTTCAAGATTGATAGATACCTAGGTTAAATGCCTATATTTGCTATTATATGTGGTCTCACAATAAAAGAGGTGTTCAGGAACCTCTGATAAGTTCAGTTCACTTCTCTTTGCTGTATATCCCAAAGTGAGGCATCTGGTTTACATAGCAATTTTTGGCTTTTGAAAAATTTCCATGCTATCCTTCAAAGTGGCTTTACTAGCTACCACATTTTATTTTATCTATTTTATTTTATCTATTTTATTTTATTTTTAATAAGAGTCACTTTAACTGGCACTCAAACACTTCAATTAAATGATGTTGAAAAAATTTTGCATTTATATGCATGTTTGAATGTACAAAAATTACCAAAATTAGTGCAATAAAATTTATATAAAATACCCGTTTGAGAATGTTGTAGAATATTTGGGAGGAAGATCTAGACAAAGGAAGTGTGTAACTGAGAATGGTGGGTATAAGAAAATAAATCATCCCTGTCTACTTCCAGTCTCATTCTTTGTTTCCTTTTTGGCTAGAAAGCGAAGAAATACTTCTACCACATATTACCCTCAGCCTTGAAGTTTTGCTCAATTCCATAAGCTCAAACAACTAGGGATTTCAATGCCCTGAAGCTGTAACTCAAGCAAATCATTCCTTGTTTAAGTTGCTTCTATCTAGTATTTCACAGCAATAATATAAAAATTAACTAATAAATACAAGCAAGGGAGAGTTCCACTCTAGTCACTACTTAGATGCTGACAAAACAATTAAGCAAATTTATAAATATTTTCTTAAAAAGTATTCTTGTCTGATATGAAAAAAATATTAGCTACAATAGGGTTCTGAAATGAGTATTTGCATACAAACAGTGATTATAATTGTTCTCCACTAGCACCTTAGACCATTATATCTGAAATAGTTTTATAACAATTATATTACTGGGATGGAATCAATTAAAAATGTACAAGTACTCATGGACTTTCCAGAACACTGAATTTATAAGGTTGGTTAACCTCCATGAAGTCAGGACATGTTTTTCAACTGATAGCCAAAAGGGCACAAAAGAAAGAACTCCCTTGATTATTAATTGCTCTGTAATGTGTTTTTCACAACAGGGCGTCTATTCTAAGTAGCTTTCTGCCATCTGCAACCCTTAGGCAATAAATTGTGAAAACGGATATAATAGCGGCTTAAAAACAAGACTTTTCAAACTGAGAGGTGTTGTTATTCTTTCTAGAATTACCATATTTGTAGATGTGCAATGCTATGTGTATATATAATGTCTTAACCCAGGTAATTATATCATAGTCCTGATGCTCAAAATCATAATGAACCTAAAATCTGAGTTCTTGACAAAATTGCTAACTATTTTTCTAACAAGTATTCTGCTATTTGAAAGCTGATCTGCCCATTATAATCAACTGGGGTTAAAGACAAGGAAATTAAATAAATAAATACAGAGCTTTGTCTGGGCTCTATCCCAGAACAATTTAATTGTTATCTGAGGGAGTCATGCTGAGGCATCAGTTATTTTGAAACTGTTGCCAGTTGATTTTAATATGCAGCAAGTACTTGGATTCACTCCTAAGAAATGTTTAATATTAAGGTTTGTCTGCACACATCATCAGAAGAAAGAAGTGGGAAGCAAACAGGTGTCCATAAATGCTGCATTTTTTTCCCCTAAACCCTGCACACAAGGAAATTGGGACCAGGTGATAGAAAGCTGTCATTGGCAGCTTGGAAGGATAGAAGTTACTATGAGCTGCAGAAAAAAAAAATGGAAACTGCAGAAAGCTGTAATGAATTGTAATTTATATACAAAACTTCCTCTGTGCAAACTGAAGGTTAGAGCACAAGTAAGCAATACCCAAATTTCACACAGATAAAAACATTTCATGAAAGTCATAATGCAAGAAATAGTACAGAGATCTGAATAATGATGATAAAAAAAGTCTCAGGCTTATAATATTGTCAAATTACTGAAATTTAAATAATCCAAATTTATTTTGGAACTACCTTGCAATATCGTTCTGTGTAATGGAATGTGTTAGAAAGTATGCATTTTTATTTGGATATATAAACTGTATGAGTGCACTGTGAAGATTGTGTTATAATTTAAAAAAAAAACAATGCTATGGCTATAAAAAAAATACTAAAACATTGCAAGCAACCACCTACCCAGTGTCTAGGAAAGAAACATTCCACGGTTAGAGTGGGAACATTCTCCTGGACAAACTCAAAGCAAATGGAATTTTGTGAAACAGTCCATAAATATAGTTTTTCTCCTTCCCAGATGATATCAACTGTAGTTCTGGGTTAGGAGAGGACCTCTGTGTCTCTTTTCCATCCTCAGTGGTGCATTGTCTGGTTTGAAGCCTTTTCTGTACCCTTTGCACTTCTGTTACTGTCATTCTCATTTGAGGTGATGTCAGCTAGGCTTTAGACACAACGTATGACCACTGCCACTGTCATTATTGAGGTTATAAAGGCACTGATTCAGGTTAAACCAATAGTTTAAATCCATGCCCAATGTTGCCCTTCTTTGTTTCCTTAAAGCAATTTTCACATGTCTTCCAATATATTCATTAAACCTGTTGTATTAAAGTTTCATTAATCATTCCTTTCTATCGAGAGACTGAAGAAGGTCATTCTTATCTTTTGTACTACAAAATTCTCAGGAAGACTTGTAATATTTATGAATTTCTGATAATATTTTAAAACTTTAAAATGTACAAGTTTACAGAAAAAAAACAACTTATATCAAAATGAGTCAAAATGTATATATTTAATAGCTCAGTGTGTTAGCATTTGTGTTTTTTAATCACTTAAAGATGATCAATGTTTTTAAACCCTATAAAATTGCAATAGGCATAAATAATATGCAGGAAACTCAACAACTTAATATAAAAATAATGTTAGTAATTTTTATGAGTAGAAAAATCTGTAGAACTAGTAATATCACTAATGTTTTGCTTGCATTTAATTTGAAAAATTAATACATTCAATTATTTATTAAAATAATTTGGAATATTTGGCTTGGGAACTGAGGTGATTAATATTGGGGTGTCTTTCTAGGGAAAAGTAGTGTTTTCGTTGGAACAGGGAGCATTAGCTAGGATTTATTGGATAGCCATAACCTATTGGTAGAAATAAGTATAAATGTTATTAAGATGAAGTTATAATTTCTTAAATAGTACAAAATTTACGTTGATTTCAAATTTAAGGTTTTCATTGGTATGAGCTTCTTATTAATACAAAAGTGAGATGAATATTGTTACTATCATAGACATTGTGCCTATATAACACATTTAGGAATACAAGGCTTAGACCCAGTCCTTCTTTAACTTTTCTAAGTGATTTGAGATGGTTAGCATGTGAGTTAAGTTAAGGATCTATATCAAAACCATGGCCCTGAGTTTATTGTTATGGTGTTTTCTACATTTTATTTATAAATAGCTGAGAGGAGTTAACAGACAACAGTCCAGATTGCCTTACATGGATAGTTCATTTACAAGACGTCAGAAGTCCACAGAATTGACGTTACAAACATTTTTGTATTAATGTTCATTTTGATTAGAGTCCTGTCTGTTCCTGACAGCTTTCTGTCTTGGATTCTAAGAAGAAATTGAGCAACTTTGGAGTTACTCCAGTTGTGGTGAGACAGCCACTAGGCAAGAATTGCCTCTTTCCATCTACAGACAAATCACTGTCCAGAAAAAAAACACACTTGTGGAATAGTTGGCTAATTATATTTGCCAAGACAGAGTAATCAGCCCTTAATAATTCTGCATCACTAGGTCTGTCAGATGATCCTGGGCCAGAAGGCTGAAGATTGGATGCTCCAAGGTTTTGTAGTGTAGGGACTGTCCAGGTGTTCAGTGGTCTCTATAAATTGGCTAACTTTTAGAAGCTATACTTTGTGCTCCCCATAATTTCAGTTAACTCAGTCATTCTGGATTTCTGACAGAGTTGAAGACTTACAGTCTCATAGCCAATCCAGACTATTTACACTGAAAGAAAAGATTAGAGAGGATGGTTTTCAGCTGATATTCATTCTAAAGCCAAGAAAAAAAAGCCAGGTTCAGAACTAAGACTTTTAGTTAGGAGGGATGACAGAGGTTCTGGTTAGCCAACAAAATGATGGACTGTATTAGGGTATTAGGTCTATCTTGTACCTTACTGACACAAATTGGTATAGTTATTCTCTAATTGTATTTTAAGAGAAAAGTTTTATTTTAACAGGAAGGGAGATATGTAGGAGGAGCTAAGGTGGGAGGAGGAAGAAGAGCAAGAGGAGGAGGAAGGAGAGGAGAAAGATAAGGAGAGGAGGATCTAGGTGATAAAAGAGAGAGAGAGAGAGAGAGAGAGAGAGAGAGAGAGAGAGAGAGAGAGAGAGAGAGATGTGGATGTTCACATGTCTCTGCCAGTCAAAGATAGTTGATATATGTAGGTTGGGTATTGGATTACACTTTTGATTGTATGGGCATCTTGTTATTGAGCATTACCAAACTTATAAAGCCTTTGATTAACATTAAAATAAATTGTATAAAAGCCAAAAGGAGAAGGGGCAATGGGGTACGGCTTTTCTAGGGAGGGGAATTGGGGAAAGGGGATGGCATCTGAAATGTAAATAAAATATCCAATAAAAAAATTAACTTTTGCTATGCAGTATCAATCTCAAAGAACAATCTCCATATAAAACATGTGATTGCCTATGGTTAACTATTTTATTTGAAAGGACATTTGGAAGCAGTTTTAAAAATATAATAACTACAGTATCACAGTCAGCTTCATTTTACATATACTTTAAATTTAAAATGTCTTCAGTATCCACAGTCTATATCGTTCTTTTTTTATTACTCATTTTATTTGTTTACATTTCAAATGATATACTCCTTCCCAGTTAACCTCTACAAACCCCTATCCCATCCCCTGTCTGCCTCCGCCCCTTTGCCTCTATGAGGGTACTCCTCTACCCACTCATACATTCCCATCTCACTGCTCTAGCAACCCCATACACTGGGGCATCAAGTCTCCGCAGGACCAAGGGCATTTCTCAAAATAGCTTTTTGATAGAGTTCTCTTCTTAATATACAGTGTGTCATTGTGTGGTTAAAATATGGTATGTCTCCCACAGACTCACATGCTGAATGCAAGTCACTTGGCTGGTGGTGTTAGTTTGGGAAGCACTGGGTGTTTTAGAAATCATAAACCACTGTGAGAAAGTGGGTCAAAGAAAACATGACTGTATCTGGTCCCCAGTTTCTTCATTAATCTCTGTTTTCTTCTTCTTCATACTTCTACAACCATGATGTCCTGCTGTACATGATGTGGAATGAGCAGATCCAAGCATTTTAAATTGAGTTTTATGAAGCCAAGAGTCAAAATATTTTCACCTTTTATTTTTTTCATTGATTATTTGATCTCAGCAATGATAAAATAAATAGTTCTAAGTGCCCACTTTACTTATATCATCTTGATAATCTTGTCTACCTTTCCTAAACCAAATTGATAATTCAAATCCTGACAATGTACTTTGCTCTGCCTCTACAAATGTCACTCATCTAATTGAGAGGCATCTCTTACTTGAGACACAATACCTTCAGTCCTTCCTATTGTAAGAATTTGTACTCTCCTTCCTTTTGTTCACCATAATATTTATCTAACTATATCATCTCTTTCATTGTAACATGAAAATAAAAACATTTGGTGTTCAGGGAACTAATAAATTTGATTATTCATAGTTACTATATGCCCCATACTATCACTTTCATTACCACAAAAAAAAAATAAATGAAATGATAGGACAGCTTATAAGATGTCAGTATAATAAAGGAAACAGTTTCAGACAGAGAAACACATGAGTTGGAAGCCCTCATAGTCTTTTTAAACTCTCAAACCTATGGTAAACATATACTTTAACTTTGTCTGCCCAAATCTACTTCTGTTGCTTGATTCCTAATTATGTCTCCATGTAATATAGAATCTTCCCACTGATCTCATGTCAGCTATTGGAGATTTATCTAAAACCCCTGTTTTCTGTTTGTTTATTTGTTTCTTTTTGTTTTTTTGTCAAATACAAACTGTATTGATTATTGAGATCACCCCCCCTTAAGCATATTTTTGGTAAAGGAGAAAAAGGTAGCTTGTAGAGTAATCTAAGTCCTCAGTATGCTCTTTGTTAAGACACCTCATATGTTGTATTTAATGCACAGCTGCTGTGTTTCCTTGGGTTCAGATGTCCTCCTTTTATTAAGAACCTTTTTCCCCCCTTTGAGGAAATTTTCTCACACCCATAAAATTTTCTCATTAAAGTTACTACCACTGTTAAATAATAATAAAAAAAGATTCAATATGTGTTGAATTAAACATTATAGTAACATAGAAAACACATTGCAGTTTTTTATTTAGAGCATTGTATTTTCAGGAAAATTTTCAAATTATGCTTGTTTTTTTTAAAAAAGGCAAGCACAGATTGCTGCACTATGTGCAAGTAAATTTTGCTGCAATGTTCACTGTTAAGGATTTGGGAAACTGAGGCTACTTTGCATGCAGTATACTTAAGATATTATACAAGATTGATTGTGTCATTATTACTGAGTTCTGATCATTAATATCATTAATATTTAAGATGTCATTTACTGAAGGGAACAGTATAGAACCTGTGCAGAGTATTCTTTTCTTGGTGGACAGTGTGTATCAGGACACTACTATCTTCAATGCTTTGGTGTAAGTGACAAATAGAAGCAGAGAAAATGCTGTTTTGGATTTTTTAAATGTGTTGTCTCCCACCCTCAGTATCAAACAGGCAATCTGATTCCATTTCTCTGTGAAGATAAGGTGGTTGTTGTTATAACTCTGACAGAGCCAGGCAACTCTAAGTTAAATACCAACTTTTGTAAGCATCAAACCAAAAGTGGGAAATAAACTTTTCAATATTATATGTTCAAAATTATCTGTGGTGATATGATTCAAATTTAGAAATGTTATTTTTTCTTGATAACTCAGGAAATAGGAGTGCCACAGTGTCTGATGAACGTAGCATTATGTTAAAAACAAATGCACCCTATTTTTGCTACTTTCTTTAGAGTATATTTCATCAAAAGATGATCCTGGTTATTCAAGTTCTGTTAGATACATTATATTATAATAATTACATGTTTATTTTAGACTTGGGACATGTTTGTAAAAATTATAATTTCCAAAACATTAAATGTTCTGTAAAGTAAATAAATTGTCTTCATTAAAAAATAGTGTGTGTGTGTTTGTGTGTGTATGCGTGTGTGTTGACTTGCATTACTTCCCAAGCTATTCAGCTAGCCTCAATTCACCACTTTCATTTCTAAAATTTCTTTTTAGTCTATATCTCAAAAGATGATAGTCAAAAAAATTGTAAAATGTATACAAATATTATGAATGCTCTAACAATCTCAAATGTTCTTGTTTTTTTCTACACAGTTATTTTAAAATTGAAATATAGCCAGGGACAATTTAAAGCATTTTGTTAAGCATTTTGAGGCACAAAACACTGAAGAAAATGTCAATCATTAATGTTGTCAAGAGTTATCTTTAACCAGACAACTGATATCCATTATTTTCTCCCATTTGTGCTTCAGTCTTCTACTGAACCAAGGAGATCTGTGTGACCTTCTCAAAACCAGTTTCTTTCATAAACCCAAATCATATTTCAAAGCTCTGTGTTATTAATTCACTCCCTTCCTTTTTCCTGGCAAATGAACCAAAACCATAGAACTCATAACAGAACTCTGTGGAATCTTAGGTGAGTGGTGATTGAACCTTAATTGAACCCTTGTAAGCAGGAACCTCCAGTACCACTCAAAAGAAAATACTAAGAAAATTTAACTTATTCTTAAATAAAATCCAGATTATATATATATATATATGAATATGATGATTTGAAGTGCTTCATTTGTTATGAAAATATTAGGTAGGTAATGTTTCATGGAATTTCTTATATCTGAGAAGACTGTATAGTAAAAGTAGTGAAATAAGGACATCACTAAATGGTGAAAATTACTAGTGTATATATCACCCTCAGAGTCATCAGGCTCTAAGAGGTATAATATTGAGAGCAGTATTTAAATGTTTCAAAGGATTCTTTCACATAATGAGTAGAGAGATCATCTTTATTATTGTTTACACATCAAAAGTTCTATCACTTACACATGGATTTAGTGCATAAATTTAAGAAATCAAGGTAACTTTTTTCATTTACCAACATTCTTTGATATATGTCACCTTAATAATAAAAATACACATTACTTGAAATTTAATAAAATCTTTTTTCATTTAGATTTAACATTAAATATGTTTTACATCTTCCAATTTTAAAGTAATTCTTTATCTTAAAATTAATATTTCCTCTAAGTTCTAAAACATACTAAAATGGCTTCCACACTATAATTGATTCAATATATCTACTCATATTTATTTGTAAGAAATATTGTAGAAATATATGATGCTCATAGAATAAAAGAATGTTATCAGGGGTCTGTGATTGATACCATCTTGCTTTCATTACTCACAATTTAATTAATACTCACTTTCATATATATACATATATATATGTATATATATATGTGTGCATATATATATATATATATATATATATATATATATATATATATCCCAAATATGGATGCATTAGCTTAAGATAGTATAGACCATGAAATTCACTGTAGACTTACTTTGATAACTCTGTAATAAATCATATGATACCACTATGTATTTTTGACATGAATGATACTGTATTACTTCAATAATTAACTTATAACATATATATTCTTATTAAATAAAATGAATATTTTATATTTTTCTAAACCATTTTGAATTGCTGCTATGTTTTAAATAATTTTTGATAAATGTATCACTCATTTTTAGTTCAAGTAATTCAACAAACACATTGAGAAAATATATTAAGAGCACAGAAATTGGTTTTTCAATATCAAATGGTTGGCCCTAAAAACATGCATGCAAGTAACATTATATAGATTTGGCAGGTTGTATTTATATAATAAAGTAATGTGTGTGTGTGTGTGTGTGTGTGTGTGTGTGTGTGTGTGTGCATCACAGTCAAAGAAGTAAAGAATGAATTTGAGAGAACAAAAGGAAAAAGTATATGAGATCCACTGGAAAATGGAAAAGAAAGGGAGATAACAGTTTTTTTAAAGGACATTTCACCTGTGTCATAGTTTCTGTTCTCAATTTGATATATAAAATTGCCTTTTTGGATGGGCCTGTTGGTATGTTTTGGGGCATTTATTTTTATTGGTAATTGATACATAAGTGCTCTGCCCACTGTGAGTGGTCCTAAACCTAGGCAAGTGGATCTTGCTTACGAAGAATAGTAAAGTTAACTGACTGTGAGCCTGAAAGCAAGCATTTATGCATATTGTTCTGTTGGGGGCCGACTTTTAGCAGAAACCAGCTATCAGCTTTGCAGCCATCTTGAGCCATATACCCTGACATGAGATTTAAATTCCAATAGCCTACAACAGCTGAGAACACTCGGATAATCTTGGTTTAGATACCTTGAGATTAAAGGTGTGTGAGATTAAAGGTGTGTGACTTAATAGTATACTTAGAAGTATAGAGATCATAGTTAGAGACAAGACCTAAGGGCATGATTAAAGGTGTAACTTAGAGGCGTGGCTTAGAAGTGAGACATATAAAAGGCAGAGACAGAACAGATCAGAATTGAGACGATAGAAGACAGAACCAGAGATCAGAGAATATAGACGGAGATCAGAGACTATAGAGGGATCATCAGAGACGAATCTCAGACATTAGGTAGAATCTGCTGTCACCCTCGCTCTTGCTGAACCCCCGACCTAAAGACCGGAGTGGCAGCTTGGGCCTGGATACAGTGGCCGCCTAAACGTGGGTCGTCCTGGGCCTCAACATTTTGCTCAGGCCGAGACATTTTTTGGCCACCCCAACGTGGGACTAGTGCGGTCCTCAACATTGTTCCAGGGTTTTTGCTTCAGTTCCTGCCTTCAAGTATCTGCCTCTAAGTTCTTGATGTGAGCTTCTGCTTTGTTTCTGCTAGATGTAGATATTTAGGCTGTAAGTTGAAATAAACTCCCCTCCAAAAATAGGAAAACAAAATGAATTTAACCTAGTTTCAGCTTTTTTGATCTTAACAGCAATGATTCATCAATAGAAAAGAATGTCATTTTCTAAAAACAATTAAATTTGAAGTCTTTAAAATATTATTCTTATACATTTAAGAACTATTCTGAAGATTATTAGTAAAAAAAAAATAGTGCACCAATACTTAACTTATAATTTAAACATTAAAACATCTCAAACCTACAGCTCTCAGAGAGTTCAGCATGGGATACAGGTTAGTTTTTTTTTTTAATATAAAGAACTGTAGATCACCCTCCTTTAGCCTAAAAGTTACACAAAGCTTTTTATTACATATTGGTAGATAATTTATTAAACAATGCTTTAAACATACATATATTTTATATTTGATACTTTCTAAGGTATTAATATTTGACATCTTACAAAACCAAATTTATACTGATAAATTACTACAAAGAGTTTTAATACTAATGAATATTTTCCAAAATATTTATTCTGCTCTATATAATGAAACCACTGACAAGAAGAACTAAATTCTTTAATTACCAATGGAAGTATGAATATGAAAATAATCTATGTCTGACATTTTAATAGAGTTATTTATTTACTTTACAGTCTGATCACAGCTTCCTGTCTCTCATTACTTTTCCTCATTCAGTTCTGTTCCTCTTTTTCACATAAAACAGGGGGTGTCCCATAAATATCAACTAACCATGGCATATCAACCATATCAACTTGCAGTAAGAAGAGGCACATCTTCTATCTAAGTTAAATAAGGCAGTCCAGTTAGAGGAAAAGGATCCAAGGGCAAAGAATGTGGTCAGAGGCCACCACTAACCCACTTTAGAAGTCCCATATGAATACCCATCCTGACAACTGTTACATATGTGTCGAGGGGCAAGGTTCATCCCATGCTGGTCTGTGGTTGGCAGTTCAGTCTTTACAAGCTCCTGTGGGCCCAGGTTCTTTGTGTTTAATGTGGTATCCTTGACCCTCTGGCTTGTTGAATCCTTTGTGCCCCTATTCCACAGGATTACCAAAGCTCCACTTAATTTTTGGCAGTGGGTCTTTGAATCAATTTCTATCAGTTGCTAGGTGAAGCCTCTTTGATGACAGTTAGGCTACGGTCCTGTGTGTAAACATAACAAGACATCATTAATAATGTTAGGGGTGGGTTCCCTCTCATGACATGGAAAATAGGCCAAAAATTTTATAAATTTGTATACTTTATGTGAGATATATTTATTGCCTTTTAAAAACTCAATCCCAAGTTTTGAAAGTTTTAATCTTTTAAAGTTCTTGACTATGAATGCCAGAATTTTATAATTAGATAAAACATTTAAAAATAATATCAGTGACGTTATACAGACTGAGCAGCTTAAGTGTGTGTGTGTATGCATATAATAAAAATTGAAGAAATTTGAAAGTGAGGAAAAGCAGTTAATGGGAGGACTTAGAAAGAAGAAAGGGAAAGGGGAAGTAGTACAATTATATTTTTATTTAAAAATAATGAAAATACCTAGACAAAAAAAAGTCCTTCACTTAAGTAAAAACTTGAATTAATTTAGGACAGTCCTTTGAAAGCAAGATTAAAACACAATGCTCCAGTGAGCAACTCCCATTAGCCATTATCTTCATTTGCCAGAAGATTCAGAAATTGTAAGATGAAAATAAATTCTCATAAAGTAGTACAGAATAATTGGTTAGTTTAACCTTGAGTAGTTTTTGAAGTGTAGGTATTATTTAAAAATGAAAAAAAAAAGCCTCAAGTATATTTCCAAACAGACTGTAGAGTATTTAAAGGGAAGACACTAGCTAAATGCAATACTTCATGTTGGTAAGCCCAGCACATAATAAGTTCAGGGTGTAGGATCAGGACTTCAAGACCATCCTTAATTTTATAGACAGTTTATGTCCAGGCAAACCTAAATTAGTTTGTTTTTTTTTTTTTAAGCAGAAGAAAGAAAAAATTGTTCATGGAAAATTTATTTTATATTTATTTATTTCTATTTATTATTTTATATGTATAGATGTTTTATTTACATACATTTATCAGCATCATTTATATGGGCCTGGTTTCAGTGATGGGTAGAAAGGGAAATTAGATTTCTAGAAACTGGATTTGTGGATGGTTGTGACTCACCATCTAGGTTGCTGAGATATAATTCTGAACTTTCTTCAAAAGCATTAAAACATCCTGCTTCTTAAGCTGTACTTCTAGCTCCTGGAGGCTCATATTAATTTCTACATTCTATACATTTCACCAAGATGACATTTCAACTGTTAACATTTATGTACCAAACACAAGGGCACACAGAATTCTAAAAGAAACAGTGCTACTTCTTAAATAGCATATTGAGATGCATACACTGATAGTGGAAGACTTTAATAGCTAACTCTCACCGATAGACAGGCCGTCCAGACAGCAGAAGTCAAAGAATCTTCATTTCAAGATGATATTATAGTATACATAAAGGGATTTTAAAAGTTTCTCCGAGTTAATCTTACAGCTGATAAACACTTTCAGCAACATGCCTGGATACAAGATTAACTAGCTAAAATAAGTAGCCCTTATATACACAAATATAAAAGCAGCCTGGGGAGGAAATCAGGGAAGTAACATCTTTGATAACTGCATAATAGCTTTGATAATAGAATAATACAAAATAACTTGGGATAACTCTAAACAAGCAACTTCAAGTCAGTGAAAAAAGAAATTGAAGAAGATATCCAATGGTGAAGAGATCTCTCATGCTTATGGGTTAGTAGGAATAATATATTAATCAGTCACTCTCCCAAAGTCAATCTACAAATTCAATGAAATCCTCATCAAAACAACAACCCAATTCTTCACAAACCTCAAAAAGACAATTTACAACTTCCTAAGGAAAAGAAAAAACTGCTAATATTCCAGAACAATAAAAATACTACTGGATGTCTCACCATTCCAATTTTCATTGGTATTATAGAGATACCATAATAAAAACTGCATGTTATTAACACAAAAACAGATCCAGTGATCAATAGTCAATTGGTGACACAGATATAAATGTACACACCTAGTGTATTTTAATAAAGAAGGTAGAAATACACTACCCCAAAATTGTAGCATCTTCATCATGTGGGTGTCTACATGTAGAAGAATATAAATAAAACCATACATATTGTACATGCTGTACAAAACTTAACTGCAAATGGGTCAAAGACCTCAACATAAAACCACATACACTGAACCTTATATAAGAGAAAATTGGGACTAGCCTAGACTTTACTGTCTCAGGAAAAGACTTCCTGACCAGAATACAACATTGTAGCCACTAAGATCGACAATTAATAAATGTTACCTGAAAAGCTTCTGTAAGGAAAAAGGCATTGTCATTATAACAAAGTCGCAGACTACAGAATGGGAAATGATATTTATCAACTCCAAATAAGATAAAGGAGTAGTATTCAAAATACATAAAGAATTCAATAAACTAGTTTAAAAAACATAATAATACTATTAAAATAGGGATCAAATCTAAATAGAAAATTTTCAATAGAGAAAACTTAAATGGCTGAAAAACATTAAAGCATCCTTAGCCACCAAAGCAATGCAACCAAAAACTACTAGAGGTTCCATCTTAAACCTTCCTGAATGGCTAAGAACAGTAACACAAGTAGCAGCTCATATGAAATAAAGTAAATACTCACTTCTCCATTGCTAGTGGGGATGCAAATTTGCATAACCATTTTGGAAACCAATATGGTGATTCCTCAGAAAGTTGGGACTGATTTATCTAAAGACCCAGCTGAACCAGTCTTTAGTAAACCCATAGGGTGCTTCACCCTACCAAAAGGCCACGTTCTCAAAAATTTTCACTCTTGCTCTATTTATAATACCCAAACATGGGAAACAACCTAGATGTTTCTCAACTGAAAATGAATAAAGAATATGTGGTATATTTACACAATTGAATATTACTTTGTGGGTAAATGCCACAGTGGACCATTGGCTGGTCTCAGGCACGTTCTCCATGATGGTCACATGCCAGCCCCCAATGACATGAGAAAGTCCAGAGTTTCAAAGGCTGGAAGCTTTGGTGACGACAGGCCCCAATGATACAAGAAGTCCATGGGTTCTGAGAGTTTTATGTCTATGATGTGGTATTTGGATTTGGATGTGCAGCCCTGTGAAACTCAGGGCAGTTAAATAGGGAGGGAGAAAAGGGGAGGGTCTAGGGAAGAATGCTTAATTGGCTATGCCCTCTGGCCTTCAAGTATTTCATTAGTATGTAAATCTCTTGAGGTTGAGTCCTGTAGTCACACACACTACCTGTGCCCTTTGGGAGGGGCTACATCCTATGTGACTGAATGGAGCAGGTTAATGGAGTTCCACACCACGTGTTAGGAGCCTGGATTCTGGGAGCATGGTGGACTAAATGCCCATCCATTGCAGGGTCTCTGGGCTACTTCCAGCCAGCACTTCTACCAAAAACCAAGACCTTTTTCACAGCCCTACATTACTTAGCTTTTTTTTGTAAATAACATTTTCAGGCAACTGGAAAGTATTAGAAAAGAAATAATCTTGAATAAAGCAACCTAGACCCTGAAAGATATTTATGATATATACATATATATTCATTTTATGTATATATTAGTCATTAAAATGATAAGCAATTCAAAAATCTGGATAGGCTAGGCACAGAGGAAGGGGCTTCTGTAGGGCACATGGATTTCTCTTGCAGTAAAATATAGAATACATTTTATGTGTTGACTAGTGGTAGGTGGGGATTGTAATAGGATGATCACGTTGGGAGGTGAAGGGGAAACATGTTTGAAGGAGAGATTATGAGAAGAGACAGCTGAAATTGAAGGGTGTTAGAGGGATAGTATGGTCATAGTTTTAACTGAAACCTAGTCCTACCCAATAACTAACTTAGTATGAAGAACAAACTTATTAAAATCCTGATCCTCCACGTCTGTATTAGTAGTAAACAGTGTTGTAAATTTTATGGACATGCAGGCTTGAGATACTTAAGTTCAAAATCACAATTTATATTATGTTATCTTGGTTGGATTTGAAGAGTGCTCCAAAGTTCCATGCCCAGTAATATAAACTTGGTCAAACAAATGAACAAACAAGCAAACAAAAAACAACAACAAAAACAAAACAAAACAAAAAAGCAAACAAGAAACTTAAGTTAAGAGGTCTTAACTCTTGGGAAAAGAATGTACTACAGTTTTTATCTAAATTGACAGAAAGCCAAACTATCTTAAAAGAAGCATTTTGTGTTTATATTACAGACAGAGGCTAATCTCAGCCTTATTTTTTTTTTACAAAGAATGGTGACGAATACAGATACGTATAACTGTGCAAGGTGCTATTTCCCTCTCTGTAAGTATCAGAGAAAAGAGGGGCTGAAATAAATTTGAGAGGATGATCACAGGGAGAAAGGCTGGGAAATGCTATCTTCTCTTAACAAAACCATATAGAGCCATTGCAATTATGATTTCATAGCAGCAGTGAACACACAGCTGTGGTCCTGCACAGTACTGAAGAGTCAAGTTTCAGTAGAGGATTATGTAACAATTATGGGACCCTAATCTACCCTGCTGAAATAATGGCTACTCGTGGAATCTCGGGATAAGCAGTTATTTTCTTCAGTTAAACTTCTACTTGTAATCCATGAGGCTCTATTGGATAGCTCCAAACTCATGGCCACAGAGATGGCCAAACTAAAATTTAGTGGGTAGCACATTAAGAAAAAGAGCGAGATATAAATGTGTGAAAAGGTGAGAGTCAGGAGGGTGATGAGAGGAGATCAAAAAAGCAATTATATAAATAAGTGCATTGTCAGAGAACAAATTTAATATGATTAGTTTTAAAAACTATCATGTGCAGTAACTTATGTTAATAACCAAATCAATTTGAAGGCCATTAAAGTGGTAACAATGTAGGCTTTAATGCATAAACATGGCACTCTATACCTTTAATATTTCTCAAAAATGTTAATAGAATATTCTGGGTAGAGACTTCAGAGCCTCCAATATATCGCATTCTATGAAATGAACTCATTTTTGTTATATATTTTTAAACAAATTTAATCTTAAATTACAGTAGCTAGTGAATAAAAACAAAAAATTATTGGCAGATAATATTGGACTTAATAACATTTTAAACACATGTATTATTTAAAACCTATTTTTTTATTTTCTCATATTCAACCTTGTCTCCAATAAGAGCATAAGGTTCTTTTCCCATTTCTAATAAGTATTTCTTTTTCTTCTCAGAATATAACTTTAGTGTAATGTAAGTATGCAACTTCACTTTGTAATTGTTGATTTAAAAATACCTTTAACACTTAATATTTGCCTATGAATTTTTCAGGGTTTTTCTTTTGTGCATGTGTCTTATCAGGTTAAAGAAGTCCTGTAAATCTCTGTTAATAGACCTTTTAATCTTATCATACACAAATAAGATGTTTGGTTCTTCATTTCCCCATTTATGTTTATTGAAATAATCTTTCTTGAGCTCCCAGTCATGTATTTCTCATGTTTATAATTTTTTCCATGCCCTTGCAGTTTATTTAAGTACCTGCTTAAAATATATCCACTCCATTACATCAGATTGTCCTGTTTCTTAAAATCCCTGAACTAGAAGCTTTTCCACTTGAGGTTTGCAAAGTTTCAGCTGAACTCTACCTGATATGGGCACTGCTTGCCTCCTCAGTTTCTTCAGGTGTCTCGACAAATATGCCTTACATTTTAAAGCTACCTTGTGCTTGCTATCAATGAGCCATGCAGCATGTTACACAGCCCAAAGCAGCACCTTCCCTTCCCCCTTCTTTACCCTGATTATCATCATATGGTATTTTAAGATGCGTTTACTGTTTGGACAATTTACTGCTAACAAATCACAAAATAAGAACATGGAATTCATCATTGTTTTCTGTTGCTTTATGTGCAGAAACAAGGAAGGATGGGTTAAATATGTGGATAAAGGTAATAAACCTGGGGTCCAGACAAAGCTGTTTCAATGTGTTTTGGGTATTAGGTGAGTGCAGTAACAACCCCACAATTTATTTAAATTGCTGTCATAAGAAGAGTGGACTGGTAATGACATAGGCACGGTCTTCAATTTTTTTCTTTTAAATTTTCTACAGTGGCTTCTTACTCATTGTCAATCCATTTGTAAACTAGATACATCTTTAAGGGGGAATTATAGCTCCAGACACAGAGAATCTTTCAGAAAAAATCTAGGGACTCACTCTTTTCTCCTTCTAAGAAGTCACTGGCTATATCTTGAACTTTGTAACACCGGTATAAGTGTTAAGTGTTAAGAAGCATCTTGTATTCAGCATATAAAGCCGCCTAATTGGCATTGTTCTTAAAGTTTTTGTTCCATTTAATGCTGACACTGATGAATTTTAATTTTTTTCTGAAGTTACTTCTTTCATCAATAAATAATAGAGACTCCAGGTTGTATACAAAGTGTGAAAAAGTTGATGTTTCCATAAAAGGAACTTACTAATGAAACGTTTCTGACAAAGACCCCTTAACTTGGAATTCAAAGGTGAATACTGAAAATTGTTCTGTTCTGGAAGGTAGACGCTTAAAGACCACATTGTACTATTGCCGTTTATTTATGCATGATATTATTCAATGCAGATTTGAAAGTACCATGTAAAATATATAAAGCAATGCCTAGAACTGGGGAAAATCTAATTTCTGTGAGCAGGAAAAATATCATGCTATGAAGTCACTGCTGGTGGTATTGTAATAGTCTGAGAAAATCCACGCTACTTTAACAAGGAATGAGTAGGCAGCCTATTAAAAATTGAGTGTGGAACCCCTCCAAGATGAAACAGTCTAATTCAGTCTCTCATGGCTTCTACCAAAAAAGAACTAGATGATACCACAGGAATCCAAAACTGAAAACAAGAGAACAACTGCATAAGAACTGAAATATCAGAAATATATATTGAATAAAGGTCTTGTTTTAAAGAAAGAAAATAAAATACTCTGATACCTTATACTCTTATAGATATGCAAAGATATCATCCACAAACTGTCAAATATTTCAAGACTCTGAAAATTATTTATAGTATATAAAAATTTACTTACTGTGAGATATAAAAGTACAAAAAAGGCTTGAAATGGTGAGATACATTTGGGGGTTTACAAAATGGGAATCTAGGTATGAAAATGCATATTGCAAATCCCAGAACTCAGGAAGGTAAGCTAAGAAGATTGCTGGGAGTTCAAGGTCAACTTGGAACACTGTGATTATTATGCATACTGGGATACATATCAAGACTATTCCTTCAGAAAACAAATCTTAAAAAATAGGACAAGAAGAGAGGAGAACTCTAGAGTTGATGAGAATTTGATGGGTTTAAGGACACACTACTCTAACATATGGCACTATTGCCTTTGGAATTATACAAGGGATTCCACCTACCTTCTCCTACCATTTTCCCACTAAATATGAACCATAAGTTTCAGGTCTTTTCTTAAAGGAATTAGTGAGCATGATTCATGTGAGTCCTCTTAATACTTAAATAAAAATAAAAATGGCTCAGAGCTCTACTATCCCATGTAGGGCCTCACCCAAAAGAGAAAAAATATGAATAGTTCTCTCTTCCTCTTCCTTTCCCTCTCCTTCTCTTCATTCAGAAATAAGTAGGGAATTTTACATCATTTATAACTATCTTCCACTTTCAACTCCTCTGTGCTTTCACTCCATCTCAAATTCATGACCTCCTTATTATCATATTTATACACACATACAAACACACACACACACAGAGAGAGAGAGAGAGAGAGAGAGAGAGAGAGAGAGAGAGAGAGAGAGAGAGAGAGAGAGAGAGAGACTCCTGGGTCCATGCTCTTGTTTATATGTACATTTGTTTTGTGTTTAGGACTGATGACTGGATATTAGATAAACCACCAGAGGCTCAGCCCTAGAGAACTGATCTACCTCTTAGTAGCTCTTCATCTATGATTCTTCTTCTGAGATTTCCTTCATCCATGATGACAGGTCAAGTGATAGTGTCATTACTCAAATCTTGTTCATGAAAACAAATTATTAAATTTATGGGTACAGATCCCTTGTCAAAGAAATACATAGAAGATCTCTCTTGGCTCTCTTGTTCTTAACAGTTTTCCAACCCCATCTTCTAAGATGTTCTCTGAGCCTTTGTTCTGAGGCTTGTGTTGTGTATGTGTAAATTTATCATCCGATGATTAGTAGTTCTCTGTTGTTTGAGCAGATCTAGATTTCTACAACTATCTCTACTTCTGCTACTACTGAAAAAAAAAAGCTTCATTGATGAGGGTGAGAGCCATACTTATCTGTGAGCATAAAGATAAGCACTTAGAATATAAGAAATTTTACTGGTTTAAGAAAGTGGGAGTAGTAGACTGTCTTCTCAGATCCTTGATCTTACCAGCCAGGATATTTTCTGTAGTTTTGTGTCTTGTTGCCATAGCAAAATTAGCTGACAATAGCAATTTTAGGATGAAAGGGTATATTTTGGCCCACAGTTCATTGGTACAGTTGATCATGATGGAAACTCATGTTGGCAGGATATCGGTGCAGCTGTTCGTACTGCATCAGCCTCAGGAAGCAAAATGCTTGTTAGTGCATACCTCACAGAATGAATATTATTGATGCCCAGCTAGCTTTTTCTTTTTAATGAAGTCCAGGCTATGATACTGTCAAATTTTAGGGTAAGTCATCTCAAGTTAATTAATGTGATAAAACTAATCCCTCCCAAGCTCCCAAGCAGGACTAGAGGCTTATCTCCTTGGTGATTCTTTAGTCTGTCAAATTTACAACTAATTGATAGCACTTCCCTTTATTGCATCATACTTTATGTTATTGCCCATGTTTCATCAAACCTAAGAATGAAATTTATTGTCTTCTAGATGTTTTGTGGTTTTATTTTTGAAATATCCATATCACATTAAGTTTATGTATGTTTTGACTCTTGGTAATATAACTTCTGCTTTTCAGGCATGTTCTCAGCAGTGGATGAAGGAAAAAACATGAGAACCACATAAAATGTAAGCAAAACAATAATATTTTGTTAATTTATTTGGATGATTATGTTCTTGTCATTTTGTAATACTGCAAAGTATACCTCATTGAAGTTTACCAAAATCCATTGAGAGAGGAATGTTCTTTCCATTTCTATATTTCTGAGCATACTGACACTCAAAAATGTTAAGTGATATGTTAATGGCCATACATATGAGTAAGCAAAGTCAAAATGAAGCTTGATCTAATCTATCTAGATGTTCTTTCCCTACAATCTACATATGTGTATTGTATTTTTGCATGTGTGATTACACTCACATTAAGGTTTATCTAATCTATCTAGATGTTCTTTCCCTACAATCTACATATGTGTATTGTATTTTTGTATGTGTGATTACACTCACATTAAGGTTTATCTAATCTATCTAGATGTTCTTTCTCTACAATCTACATATGTGTATTGTATTTTTGCATGTGTGATTATACTCACATTAAGGTGTTAGCCTTTCTATATTAAGTACTACACTAGCCCATGTTCTCTTCGAAAAGCTTTTTCACAGAATTTATTTCCTTTTTCTTTTTTCATCCCTCAAGAGCTACATACATTTAATACAGGTTCTATACTACCAAATATATTTAGCCAAGAAGAGAATTTGGTGTTGACTATTTTTATAATAGATGTTCTTTATTGTCAGTAGAGTCCCACCCATGTGAGCCTTGAATTCAACATAAATGAATTGTCATGTGTGAAAAATCAATAAACTAAAATGAAATATATTTCTAATAACACAAATTATAGTGACATAAACAAAAATATTTTATGAATGAAAGGTATATAATTTTCAACATATGCTTTGTAGTAAGTTATGAGACTGTGCTAACAAAAAGCATGTGGTGTTTATTAAATCACATTTTATCATACCTCATTTGTACTTAGGTGTAAATAATTTCTTATTCTTTGCAAAGCAAGTTACAAACTCTATGAGCCAGTGTTCAAGATATGTTTTTAGTATCCAAAACTGAAAACTAAATTTCTTTCAGTACTGCTATTGCTTTCTTGATTAATACTCTTTAGAAATTCATGGAAAGAAGTCCTTATTAGACATTTTGATTGGAACAAGATTTTATTCATTAATTTAAAAACCAGTAGCTGCTTAGCTTCCTGATAATAGAAAAGGGATTGATTAAACAATAGCCAGCATTATGGTGAATAAACAAGGCTGGATCAGAGAAAGAGGGTTGGAACAGGTTAATTTGGTTAGAAGGCTATTCTACTTTTCCATGTAAATTATGAAAATTCTAAAGCACTACAGGGTTTCAAATCACAACAGTATGTCTTCACTGTGCTGCTACAGGAAGTCAAGCCAAAAGATTCTTTTCTATTTTTTGAAAAACTTAAGTAGTTGTCAGCCTTTTGCTTTAAATCTATTGATCTACTCTGAGTCATTCTGCATTTTAAAAAAAGTGAAAATGAAAACAAGTATCAAAATTACATAATGAATTAACAGATAACATATAAGCCAAATATTTACTTTTCAAACCACATTGTGATTTTCTTGTGTTTACTATTTTTAATTTTTGAGATTATAATATAATCTACACCATTTATTCTTTCCCTTTTCACTCTCCAAACACCACAATACAGCCATCAGTCTATTACAGTGTTACTTGCATGCATGGTTTAGAGCTGATAAATTGATCCTGAAGCACTATTTTTTTGTGATATTTCTTTAATATGTATATTAAAGCATATACTACTGATAAAAGTATTTTGTCTTTATGAATGTTGGTGTATCATATAGGTGCCCGATGCCTGAAACAGTTAAAAGATGGCTTTAAACCCACAGAAACTAAAGTTGCAGATAATTGTTATCAGTCACTTGGGTGCTAGCAATGCACCCCATACCCTCTGCAAGAACAATAAGTGCGCTTACCCAGTAAGCCATCTCTCCACCTCTCCTTTCCTATTTTATGTCTTCTATACATTGAATATATATGAATGAAAAAGAGTAGCATTCATAATTATTAGCAAAATAATAAATCTTTACTGTGCCTCTATAGGCAGTCTAGAAGACTTTAGTCTTTCCTTTAGTCTAGAAGACATTAGTAATTTTGATACAAGAGAACATTACAATGCAGGCAGATTTTGTTGTATTACAATTCTTAAGATAAAATAGTGAAAGTGAGGAACTGAGTAAGTATTAAGTTCAACAACATGAAAATGATGTAAATAGAAGTTATGGAGATGAAGAGATTATACTGCTGTTAAATTATCAGATTTGGGAAACTGGAATATGTTAGTTACTGTGACCATGCCAATCCTAAGAAACTTCAAGAATATTTGTGGCAGATGATGCATTTCGTATTCATAGAAATACATGTTAGGTACCAATGTGCAATTCTATATCTGGGCCTAAAGTTCAAGAAGAGGATATCTGAGTAATAAATATAAATTCATGTATTTAATACATGGACTGTAAATGAACTCAGAGAAGGATCAAGTGAGATGATGAGTATATGAAATACACAAATTATAAAGCTGAGATAGAAGTAAATACTAAGATAAAAGGCCCAAACATTTAAATAAAAAGCAATGGACAGGGAGATGAAACCAGAAGATTATCCTGAACAGGCAGAATATGTCTCTGAAGCAGAATAAAAATGAAGAAGAAAAGGTGTGGATTGGATATAACCAACAAGGATAGTGATAAAGTTAAAAACAGAATCTTAGAGTGCTTTATTTAAGTGGGATACGAAAGTCTGAAGTGCTAATGTGAGGGAAAAAATTAGAAAACTGTTAGAGAAGAGACTGAAACAGCTAAAGGGGTTTGCAACCTCATAGGAAGAACAAAAATACCAACCAACCAGACCCTCCCAGAGCTCCCAGGGACTAAACTACCAACCAAAGAGTACACAAAGAGGGACCCATGGCTCCAGCTGCATATGTAGCAGAAGATAGTCTTGTTGAACATCTATGGAAGGAAAGGCCCTTGGTCCTGTGAAGGCTCGATGCCCCAGTATTAGGGAATGCCATGTCGAGGAGGCAGGAGTGGGTGTGTGGGTGGGTGGGTGGGTGGGGGAACACCCTTATAGAAGCAGGAAAAGTGGTGATGGGACAGGATTTTCTGGGGAGGAAACCAGGAAAGGGGATAACATTTGAAATGTAAATAAAGAAAATATCCAATACAATAATTAAATGGAAAGAAAGAGGGAAAGAAGGAATGAAGGAAAGAAAGAAAACTGATGGAAGACATCTTCAAGAAATGAGATTTGGCTGCAAGAAGGCCATAGCAAACTTATTTGAAATTCAATCTGGTAGCCATGTGATACAACTTGGATTCTTTCTCTTACCTGGTAAGTAAGTGTCAAAGGATCTCAGCTGCTGAGATTACAAAGGTAGCAGTCCTAGAAAAAAAGCAAATTAGTAGTAGGTCGAGCTGAAATTGATGACTAATAGGAAAAAATCAATGGAGTTTTGCTCAGAGCAATGAAGATGCTCTGTATTATATTGAAGACTCTACAACCTAGTAAATGTGCAAAAATCCATTAAATTGTATGCTCAACATGAACTTAATGTTATGTGAATTATGAAGCTATATAAATAAACTTGTGTCTTCTACATCTTGCAAACTCTGGAAATAACAGCCAAAGAAATCCAAGAAACCAAACTTATATGTCACCAGTCTCTCCCAATATCTGTCTTTCTAATAACTAGTTGAGTTACATATTAAGTTGATTATTTCTGGAATATAATGGCAGATGTTGACTAAAGGCCTTTCTGCTTACTGCTTACTGCATCAAACATTACTTTTAAATTTCAAGTGATGCATACATATACATAGCAATAGACATAGATGTAGACACAAGCATGGGGTTTCCAGAGGAAACTAGAAACATAGTAGAAGTTATAAAGGTTAAGAGGCCATAGGCTATATTTTTAACTATTAACAAAATAGTTAAATTGGAAGAGAAATGACTTAGGAAAATAATTTGTTGTCTTCAGAGTGAGTACATTGTAGAATGGAAGGATTTTTTTGTTTATTGTTTGTTTGTTTTTGTTTTTTTAAATAAAAGAAGAAAGGTGGGTTCATCGAGGCATGTGCAGCCATGTAGAATGCTTAGAATCCAGAAGGCATGGTCATTCATTAGATGCTTACAATCTCAAGTTTGGGTCTGTCAGGTTTAGGATAGTGTGACTAAAAGAATTAGTGGTGAAAATATTGTATGTAGATTCTTTTGAATGGGATTTTGAAAATTGGAAACTAATTAAAAAACTACTATGGAAAATATAGAATTATATTCTACCAGAAAATACTTTACTGGTAGAAAAAATTCTTAGGAAGAGTATTAAATAAAAGCCTTGCCTCATTAATTCAAGAGCAGCAATCCCCCAAAATGTTATTTTTCCTTTAAGTTTTCAGAAAACTAACTTAAGCATCTTTGATAGAAGTAGGTTTGTAGGAATCAGAGTCTTTTAACTACTGCCTCACTGCTCAGACTCCTGCGACTTAAGTACCTGTAAAGATATGATTAGTCTCTAAGTATGAGCAGAGGCTAGAGTGGGCAGATATTAGGGTGCTTTGGAAGCTGGACCTGGTGTAAAATTGGCAGAAAGAGGAAAGTTAGGCAGACTCATAATAAAGTAGGCACTGATAATTTGGCTAAAACAGGAATCGTAGTATCTGGAAACCTCAAAAAATACAGAACTGTATTTATATATTGTTAAATGTTTCAAAACATTAATTTTCATGCTGATAAAATTGAGTAGATGATTGAAACTATGTAAAAGGAAGCTGTGTTCCTTTAGTTATACCTAAATATAAAATATAAAGGAAGATATTTCTCAGATGTGGTATTCTCAATTTTCAAGATATTTAGCCTTTTAGGCCAAGGGTGGAATTCTAGAGAATTGAATCTTTGTGTGAGAACTCTGTTTTTTCAGACTGTGATGCGTCAGCTGCCTCACCATTATCAGCTTTAAAAGTGATCCATGTTTAGAAAGATCAATGAAATCAAACCTCCAGACTCCACTATGTCAGAGCAAACGCGTATACTGAATCTTATGGTAGAGGCCGCCAGGATACAGCTTGCATTATGGAAACACAGGCATCAGCATCCTGCTGGTTCCAGCAGTACAGTTAGGAAAAGAGTGAAGAATAGATAACACAAATAATGTGGATTCCCTACTTCACCTGAAGTTCAAAAATAGACATTCTGAAATTATGACTCTTAATATCAGAAAGCAGTTGACACTTGGAATAAAGGGATTTCAAATGACAAATGAATATCTAGCTCTACATCTGGTCAAATAAAAAACTAAAGAGAAGCATGATTTTCTTGTTTTAAAATTGGATATTTTATTTATTTACACTTTAAAGGTTATCCCCTTTCCTGGTTGCCCCTCAGCAAACACCTTAATATGGTAAGTGAATTATATCAGGGTATACAGAGCTTTTTGTCTAATATCCACTTATCAGTGAGTCCATACCATGTGTGTTCTTTTGTGACTGAGTTATCTCACTCAGGATATTTCTAGTTCCATCCATTTGCCTGTGAATTTCATAAAGTCATTACTTTTAATAGCTGAGTAGTACTCCATTGTGTAAATGTACCACATTTTCTTAATCTATTTCTCTGTTGAGGGACAACTGGGTTTTTCCATCTTCCAGCTATTATAAATAAGGCTGCTATGAACATAGTGGAGCATGTGTCCTTGTCATATGTTGGAGTATCTTTCGGGTACATGCCCAGGAGTGGTATAGCTGGGTCCTCAGGTAGTACTTTGTCCAGTTCTCTGAGGAACTGCCAGACTGATTTCCAGAGTGGTTGTACTAGCTTGCAATCCCACTAGCAATGGAAGAGTGTTCCTTCTCCACATCCTTGCCACCATCTGCTGTCACCTGAGTGTTTGATTTTAGCCATTCTGACTGGTGTGAGGTGGAATCTCAGGGTGGCTTCGATTTGTATTTCCCTGCTGACTAAGAATGTTGAATATTTCTTTAGGTGCATTTTGGGCATCCGAGCTTCCTCAGTTGAGAATTCTTTGCTTAACTCTGTACCCCAATGTGGGGTGGTGTGTTGTGAGAAGCAGCTGGGTGCTTGGTCGAGCATGAGCTTGGAACCCCAGAACCTTATTGGACAGCAGGAATTCAGCTTTGCTCCCAGGCCCTGGTTCTTTTCATTAAGCTTCAGCCCTCCAACAACCCCACCCATAGAGAGGTTTATGATTATCAGTCACGAGGAACAGTGCCTCAGGCTCTCGCACATGCAGATGAGGTATCTCCAAGCTCTCAGACCAAGCTAATAGGCATTATCTGCTGCCAGACCATAACTCACCCTGAACCTGTATATAAGGGCTTTATTTAGGGGAAGTAAAGTGCTCAAGAATCATCCTGGTGTCCGAGAGTTTCTGTCACAAGAGCTGTAACACTTGGGGAGAGATCTGCTCTCCTGGAATCTGCCTGAGACACCAAGCTGCCTCCTTGCTAGCTAAGGCTTCTTATCAGCCCAGCCTGGGCCTGGACCAGCTCACCGCAGAGAGACAGATGCAGCACCTGGGAGTGACCGGTCAGTGACAGCTGCAGCGAGCGAGTAGAGGCAGCAGCAGGGTCGCACTCTGTGTCCTTTGGCCTGGACCTCCCTCATCAGGCCTGGCCGGAGACATACAGGAAGTGGAGACGCAGCAAACCCTCCCTGCTCTGACCCTGTCCCTAGCCTGGAGATCGTTGTGGGACACCCTCCAGAACAAGGGACCCACACCACAAGTTGGTTACACTACTATTTGACTCAAGTATTATTTTATCACACAATATATTTTAATTTTCATGTACGTATCTGTCAGTATGTTGTTAGTTTTTTTTCCCATTTTTTTCTTATTGGCTTACAAAGTATGTGCCATGTTTATATATATTTAGCTTGTGTGATCATCCAATCTTTTCATTCTGCACTTACCCCAACTCTGCTTCAACTCTCCTATTTTCAGTATCATATCTTATTTTTGCAATTGATTTTGTTTTCATTTCTACCTTAAAGGCTCCTTCTTTCACTGTATGGGCTCCTTTCCGGTTACCTGTCCTCTATTTATCATATACCTATATAAATACAGGTATGTAAAATTAGAGAGTAGGCTCTGTAGGTGAGGGAGAACATCACTCACTTACCTTTTAAAGCTTTGGTTTACTCGGTTAATATTTCTTTATATATTGTTGTTCACTTTTTATTTTTCAAAGGCATAATTTGAGAAGGCATGATGAAAGAAAATACACCCATTCACAGCTTTTGATGACACAAGATAGATCATTAGTTTTTTATTAATGCCTCTCCTCTCTACCCTCTAACTTTCTTTGTAGCTGCCATTCATGTCAAGTGATTCAGTGCATTGTCTTTGCTTACATCATAACTTTTAAATCTACCCTCATTTCAGAGTTGCCATACAATGATTCCATGTAGGAGTTTGATATATATATATATATTATATGAAGGTACTCACGATGTGCATATGTGTGTGTGTATTACTGCTCTTAATTTTTTCATATTTTCACATTTATGATAAAAACTTTTGATTTCTCTATTTGGAAATTTTATTTAGACACTTATTTACTTCCTAAGAGGGAAAGTAGTTTTATTTTTCCTGCTGTTTCTTGCACTGTGACTGTTTCACATATAATTCGAAGATGTGGCCAGCTGAAATTTTGTCCTCGAGTAGTTACTTGGGCCTAGATGTAAGCATACACTGTTATATTTAAGAAGGGTTAACAGCTACTTCCGTGAAGGGCCAAAGATTATAGCTTATCAGGTCTGTTTATACTAAAAGCAAATATTTCAATTATTTCTCCAATAATATTACAAATAAAAATTTCCTCCAAAATAGTAACAGTAACATTTGACCAAAGAGGCAGTGGTATATCAGGATTCTGACTTGTTACAAATTGATGGTTTTGTATGCCCCTGTTGATTAGGGGAAGGTATAAAGCTAGTTGCTTCTACTTTATACATAAGTACATATATATTCTTACCCATCTCCACAGCTGGGTGATATTCACTAATCAGGTGATAAATATATTTACACATGTTAAATATAAGGATCTTTGTGCATGTTGAAAATCAGCTTGAGGCCTGACAGGGACCCTGATATTATGTTATATTTATAGAAAGTAATGAAAAAATTTCTAACTTTATGTTTAACTTTTTGCAAGGAATACAATGATTTAACTTCGTTTACTTGTTCATTTTGTCTTAACCCAGTGATACCCTGACCTGAATTATCTGGATACCAAACTAACTATCTACAATATACATTGATTTCATTGGTTGTCAGAAGCCTTTGCCTTTTATTAAGATCATATAATTAACGTTTTTTTTTTTTTTCCTGGAACCCAATGGAGAAGTTAGAGAGTAAACTGAAGGAGCTGAAAGGGTTGGTGGCCCCATGAGGAGAACAATACCAACCAACCAGAGCTCCCCAGGGTCTAAACCACCAGCCTAGGAGCACATAGGGAGGGACCCATGACTCCAGCTGTATATGTACGGGAGGATAGCCTTGTCGGGCATAGGTGGGAGTGGAGATCTTAGGTCCATGAAGGCTGAACACTGTGTGGGGCAAATTCGAGAGTGGGGAGGTGGGAGTTGGGGGTAGGTAGGGGCATACCCTCACAGAAGCAGTAGGAGGGGGATTGGATAAGGGGTTTCTGGGTGGTGGGGGGAATGGGATAAGGGAATAAAATTTGAAATGTAAATATAATATTCAATTAAAAAGGGGAAAACAAAAACAAAACAAACAAAAAATCACATAATTAGTTATTAATTTATTCAGAAAGGATTTTCAAGTATAGACCAAATGTTAGGAGTAGTTTGATGGAAAATAATATTAACAAAATTCAGGAATGATTTCACATCTCAAAATGTATTCATGAATTGATTTTAAAACAAAACAAAAATGATCAGCTCTACCATAATGTATAGGCAGAATGCTGATATACAATAGGATATTATGAATAGGACATTGTGTCTTACATTTTTATTTATAAAAGATTTCTTCATGAATATACTCATAATTAGAATTTTCATTTAAAATGTAGCTTATAAGTTTTATTTTAACATTATAATCAAATAGTGTCAAACTTTCTGTCGCCTTTGACATATATCAGGTGTTTAAAATTTTGATAATTACTGTATCTTTCAGACGAACTACCATTTGCAACATGCATCCACAAGCCCAATTTCTTTTTCCCTTAGCATTCTCTGTTGTGAAATACTCAGAAGAAATGGAACAGAGGTCAGTGGTGGATGTAAAAAAGAAAATACACATCATTTCTTGAATTAAAAGTGCAGAAGGAATCTCTTAAAATTCTCATTTGTTTGCTGCCTCCTTTCTATTTTAAATGCAGCTCCTAGTTAGTACCTAGTTCATAGCATTGGTTTATATCTGTAGAGGTATTTAATTCAGCAACATGGCTGCTTTGGCAAGGAATCACTCCAAAAACATAATCTGCCTGAAATGTAGACATGTCACACATTTTAAACTTCTCTGGCTGGAACACACATTTTCATTTCATCTGGAATGCAAACAAACCTTTAGAATACACCTTTAATGACCCCCAAAATGGCATTAATTGAGAGGCAGACAAAGTGATTTATCAAAGAAAGATTTGACATGAGTCACAGATAGGATATACCCACTTACATGAGAGCAACACAGGAAAGAGAGGCTACTTAAGAGCAATGAGAGAGTAAAACATGGTAGTGTGATGTGTGTATGACAGTTTTACTGGTACAGTTTTGCAGAGACAGGTGGCAGAGAGCAAGGTAGACATAGTTGAATACAGAATGAGCCAGAGAATGAGAAAGAACCAGAAAATTGGAATGTATTGCCAAAGAGTGTAACACCTACTGAATGAGAAATTCAGTAAGAAGCCAAGATAGCATTGCATGAGTTAGTTGTCTTGAAAGATTATATTGTATAGAGTTTAGAAGCTTCCAGAAGCTTCCAGGTCCAGGTCTAGGGATAATTAAAACATTGAAAGAAATGTTCTGGGTTCAGTCCGAGCCATGAATTTAGACAGCTTGGGTACAGCTCTCATCTCATCCCTTCATTTGATTAAATAAATTTAATATTTCCACATAGCAAAAATAACAAAATTACAGAGTGGAGACTGGTCTCCAAACTTGAGGAAATTATTTTCTCCTTATTTTTTTTTATTGTGTTGGTGCAAACATCAAAAAAGAAATTTGAATTGTGCTATTGATTTTTCCATTGTAATAATTTACATGTATTTGAGTCATAATTCCTTTGAATGTTGTTGTCCTAAAGCAAATTTATCAAAATTCTGCTAATGTTACCAATGAAATGAAAGGAATAAGCAATATGTTGGATATCTTTGTGTGACTGTAATAACCCAATAAAGTAGCTGCGATGTTGACAGGAACAGAACAAAAAACATATAACAAATAAGAATCATAACCCAAGTGCTGAAGTTAACTAATTAATTAATGTTACTTTAATATTGCTATGGAGAATTTACATGTTCACAGGGATGGTAATAGTCTTCCTCCAACTAAAGGTCATGTGAAAGGTTTACCAATATCTTTATAAAACATTGGATTTTATGGATGAAACCATACTGAGTTGATCCTATGTAAGAAGCTACAGCTCATTGATAAGAGTGCCAGGTTCACCAAGACTCAAATCAAAGAAGAATAGAAAAATAATGAATTAGCTAAAGGTGGTAGAAAGGCTTAAATACATAAATATGAGGGAGCACTGGAGAATATATAGTCTCTAGTCTTTGGAGGGAATATATATATATATATATATATATATATATATATATTATATATATATATTTCACATTACAGATACATATTAAATTTATATAAAATTATATGTTCTCATACATATTATATATGTGTAGGACAATATATATATCTAATACATTGAAAAGAGACATAAAGTACCCAATAAGGAGATCTTGAGGAAAGAGTTACCTAATGATACCCAGAGTTACAGGATCTATCATGGGATAGGCTTTGTGCAGTTTAGCATACCTAAGAGTTTGGTATCTCCGAAATTAGAATGCAGTGATTGCATTGGGATTAGAAAAGATAACCCTGGGAGTTGGTTACATGAGCTCATTTAAGATTGCATTTGGTTATCTCCAAAGATAGGTTTTCCCAAAATGTTTATATTGAGAGAATAAGATTTATGCTTCAAAATGGTTAGTCTGGAAGCTATTTAAAAATGGATTTAGTTTGAGGCAATTTATATCACCTTAGGTCCCTTGATACAATCATGTGTTTTTCTGACTGTTTTGCTTTAATCAAACTTTCCACCTTTTAAGACCCACTGAATATCTTTACCCCTACTTCCTTGGTGATAGGTGACCTACCCTTGCACTTCAGTATATATGAGGTGGCAAACACTATATGAGTTAGTTACATTATGCATTTCCACTCCCCCCCCCCACCTTTTAAACCATTTTGTCATTTTGTCATTTCTTTTGGCCAATTCAAATATACTGGCTAGGTAATATAACTGATTTTGCAACTCTGTTTTTTTTTTTCCCTTATATATTGGGCCCTTATATTTATTTGAAGATCATCTAATTTTAATGCCCTTCCCAACTAAGGCTCACTTCTTATCCACTGTATACTGAAGCATACATCACAGTTTCCTAACATGTGGCATTGTACTAAAGTTTAGACAGTCACTAAAGAAGTCCTATATAACTTTGCCCCTGAATAATGTTAGGAATTTACATGTGTAAAGACAATTGAAGTTTCATATATTTGAGGTATACTTGAGGTTAAAGAAAATTTTATCATATCAATATGGGGAAAAGGCCAGAGAAACATATAAAATTAACTGAGAAAACATATGTAACCATGTGATTTCTTGGCAGCAATTGGAAGAGTAAATTATATCACTGTGATATACAATCTGGAAGAGTCAGATGATAGATAAAGTATGGAAGTTTCTCTCTCTCTCTCTCTCTCTCTCTCTCTCAAGACACCAACATTCAGAAGTAGAGATTGAAGTCTCCATGTTGGACACATAGACTTTGAGATGGATATGTCAGATAATTCTAGCTGAAATACAACTAAACTCCTCAATGAAACCAGGAAATTCGGTGGCATTTGAAATGTTCCAAGCATTCACAGGTATCCATCACTGTACAGTCAAATATGCTGCCTTTTCCATCAATGGTGACCACACAGTTTCACAATTACACTTAGACCAAAATGAGTGAACTCTGTTTATGTGATCGCAAGTTGGCCTCCACTGTTGTAACTCCTAATGCATTGGGTAAGTGTATATAAAAACAACTTTTCATGAACATGTATCTTCTTCTAGTCCCAATCTAGACATGATAGAGATGAGTCAGTCACATCAGCTACAATGTATGCCTAGCATTTTTTGGTTTTCATGTTTTATATTTTGCAGTTAATTTGAATTTCTTTTATGCCTTAATTATGAAGCATTTTAGACAAGAATCTTAGAACCCCTCCTTATTAGCATGCTATCTGGCTCTAACATATGTTCTAGATTTGCTACTAAAGAACTTCACCTCTACAGTGTAAAACCTACTACCTCATAATGGAATAAATATTGTATACTGAACCACTTCGGACCTAACATTCTGCATGAATCTAATTGTGACAAAAATGGGTAAACATGGCAATATAACTAATTACAACAGGAATTATCATCTAACGGGTTTTACTGCTTAAAAGCACTTTGTATACAAACTGAACTTTCTTGGCTTACACTGTTTATTTTATAAAGCTGAGTAGACTATATATATATATATATATATCAAATACATTATCACTAATTTGACTCAAAGTTGTATACAACATGCTTCAATAAAACCCTTAGAAGTTTGATTCACATTTAGAAATGTGTGGCGTGGCGTGATAAATTCTGTACAATTACCAGTGTTTAGGCGTACTGGAAAATATTTTCTCTCTGTGCCTGGCCCCTTTTTTCTTGGAAATAATACCTTTTGGACATTTAATCATTTCTCTTTTATTTCTTTATTTATTTTTAGGAGAAAAAGATAAAAAAATAAACATTTGAATAACTTCATCTCTTATCCAAAGTATACATGAACTTCTGTATTGTTTCCTGAATGCCAAATCAATATTTTGAATCTTAATCATTTTTCCTAAGATTCTCTTGTGATTTCCACCTACTCAGTCTATCTTTGTGTCAGTGAGTGTTTGTGCTCAGTGAGGCTTGGAATTAAAGAACATTCTATACAGTGTATCCTCTCTACTCAGAGCCAAATTCATATCTTGCTTTGAACCCTCAGGGATCATTGACTTCAAAAGAATATATTATGTTCCAAAGTGGCTCCCTACAGCTGTAGAAGAAGGCATAAAATTGGTCCCAAAAGACTAGTTCCTCAATTCAACTTGCTGTTATTTTGCTTTGTGAATGCATAAGGAGCTCTTTCCTTTCCTGTTCTATGGTGAGTGTGTGTGTGTGTGTGAGTGTGTATGTGTGTGTGTGTGTGTGTATGTGTGTGTGTGTGTGTATGTGTGTGTTTGTGTATTATGTGGTATATTCAAACATAGTTAGAAAACCAGAATGATAGCATTTTTTGTGCAATTATTTTAAGGTAATATAATATCAGAGATAACATTATCAAAATAAAAACCCATTAACATTTTATAACAATCCCTTATTTTCTATATTCTATGATATCTTGAAAGACAAAAGAAAAAAAAAACCATTAAGTCAGACAAATACAAAGGAAATCCAAAGCAGCAAGCAAACCAAAAAGTTAAGATCAACCGTGAATAAGTGGTGCTTATCTATAGGCCTTTTAAACCAAAAGACTTCCAAAATAGCAATTTACTTTATTGATTGTGAACTTTTTAATGAAGGTGTAGATAGAGAAAATGAATGTCAACCTTAAAACTTTCCGATAGAAAATGGAAGCAAATGTTATACCATTTACATAAAAAGGCAGGTGTGCTTAATCATATGTGTGAAAAACATTACCTTAAAATATCAAACTAAAAATACTTTTTAGGTAGGTTTCTTATTTAACCTATCTTTTCAAAGAAATCTGAATTTCTAGACACTGAGCTATCTCACAACTTTTAATCTGTTAAGTCTGTCTTTGCAATTTTATTGAGACTTACAGTCCTGTATAAAGGTATTTTGCAAACTGCATTCCATGGTAGAAAGCTAACAGCTTGGGAGCATTTTGTACTAAAAACACTCATCAAATCTCGTTTGTTCACTACTAAAGATACTATACTGTGGTGTAGATGGCAGGAATAGAACAGTCATCAGAGCTAAAGCTCATTTATCCTCAAATTAGGAAACACTCTACTATTAGTTCTCGCATCAAGCTGATATTTTGTATGCATTGTGACCTTGGATAGGCCATACTTAAATTTGGTAATGAGCATTTCATTTGTTTTCTCTAATTAGTTTTTTATTGGATATATTACTTACATTTCAGATGTTATCCCTTTTCCCCATTCCCCCCACCCAGAAAGCCCCTATCCCATTCCCCCTTCTCCTACTTCTATGAGAATATGCCTTCACCCACCCACCCACTCCCACCTGCCTGCCTTCAAATTACCCCCATACTGGGGCATCTAGCTTTCACAGGACCAAGGACCTACTCTCTCACCTATGCCTGACAAAGCATCCTCCACTACATACACAGCTAGAGCCATGGGTCTCTCCTTATGTGCTCCAAGCTGGTGGATTAGTCCCTGGGAGCTCTGTTTGGTTGGTATTGTTGCTCTCCCCATGGGGCTGCAAACTCCTTCAGCTCCTTCAGTCTTCTCTCTAACTCCTCCATTGGGAACACCATGACCAGTTCAATGATTAGCTGTGAGCATCCACCTCTATATATGTCAGGCTCTGGCAGACCTCTAAGGAGACAGCTATACTATGCTCCTGTCAGCATGCACTTCCTGGCATCCACATCAGCATCTGACTTTGGTGACTGCACATGGCATAGATACACAGCTAGAGCAGTCTCTGGACAGCCCCTCTTTCAGTTTCTGTCCCATGCTTTGTCTTCATATGTGCTCCCACAAGTATTTTGTTACTCCTTCTAAGAAGGACCGAAGCACCCACACTTTAGTCTTCCTTCTTCATGAACTTCATGTGGTTTGTGAGTTGTATCTTGAGTATTGCGCGCTTTTGGGCTAATATCCAACTATCAGTGAGTACATACCATGTGTGTTCTTTTGTGATTTGGTTACCTCACTCAGGATGATGTTATCTAGTTCCATCTATTTGCCTAAGAATTTCATGAATTCATTGATTTTTAATAGTTGAGTACCTCCATTGTGTAAATGTACATTTTCTGTATCCATTCCTCTGTTGAAGGACATCTGGGTTCTTTCCAGCATCTAAACAAGCAAGTAGATCTGTATGACAAGAACTTCAAGTCTCTAAAGAAGGAAATTGAAGATCTCAGAAGATGGAAAGATTATTCCATGCTCATGAAATTGTCAGTATTAATATAGTAAAAAATGGCCACCTTGCTGAAAGCAATCTACAGATTCAATGTAATCCCCATCAAAATTCCAACTCAATTCTTCAAAGAGATAGAAAGAACAATTTGCAAATTTATTTGTAATAACAAACAAACAAAAAACAGGATAGTGAAAACTATTAATCAACAATAAAAGAACTTCCATGGAATCACCATCCTGGACCAAAAGCTGCACTACAGAGCAATAGTGATAAAAATTGCATGGTATTGGTACAGGCAGGAAGATCAGTGGAAACAGAATTGAAGATCCAGAAATGAACCGACACACCTATGGTCATTTCGTTTATTTTTTTTAAGTTTTCCTTTTGAGGCTTTTCAAAATTGTACAGTAAAATTTATACAGTACGTTCTGCCCATCTTTGTCTAAACCCTCAACATTTGGACTCCTTGATAGTAGATTTGCTGGGCCACATCCTGTTTACTATTTTTATCAGTAGAAAAAAAATCTTGTGGGTCTTGTAAATGTAAACTTTTCTAAAGTATTGATCTTTTATCAAAGCCAGGTCTGCAAGCATATGGAATATTTGTACTTATATAAAATAGCGAAAATAATCATTGAATACATTGAAAAGTATCTTCTAATCACTTTTGTCCCCATAGTTATACACTAGCAGCCATTTTCCATTCCTTCTTCCAATGGCAAAATATATTGGAATCTAATTCTAATCTGTATATTTTTAAAATATTAAAACCTCTTGATTGCATCTTATTGGAAATTTACAGCAAATGAAGTAGTAAATATTTGAGAAGCAAGATCACATATATTTTGAAAAACTGCGGTGAGTCCAAGTGTGCCCCCTCCCTATTACACAATATGTTTCACTGTTCAGACAATAGATGTTAATTATATTGTTCCTGCAGTTTACCATGTTTTTCATAAGACACTCAAAAAATAGAAAGACATGGTGGATAAAGTTCTTTTAGAAAGAATGTCTTTCTCACAATTGGGGCCTCTAATTTTTTGAAATTTTGATGCTTTATTTTCCAAATTCTGTAAGAAGACAAGCAGTTTCATGCTTCTTTTCTTGAAAAATATGTGGACATTAAATACAAAATTTTAAAACTGCATAGCATTTACCCTGCCTTTTCTTTTGGATTTGTAAAAGACAGGTATTACAGTTCTAAGGTTTTTGATAAAAAGAGCAAACTTTTAGTTATTTGAATATCACATAACAATTATATGATGTCACATAACAGGAAGCAGTGCTAAAAAGAAACATTCCTGATTCTGGGACTGGCTGTCAATTGAAGTAGGCAAAAATGCTGTCTAAATTGACCTATGTAGCTATTTCTCAAAGTTTAGTGAAGTATGTGTTTATAATTCAAGTGTTTCTAGCCCCATGAACTCTGTTAAATTATATATACGCTACAACTAGAAAGAGTACTTACTGATATATGTGAAAACGTTATGGTAATAATAAAGAATATCAAGCCTTATGTAATTTCTCATATATTTCTCCACAATTATATTTACATAATTTCACAAATTATATTATTTCATTATTTTATAAGTATATTATATTATATAATATACAAATTATATTATTTCAGTTAGAACAAAGAAATAAACTGTACTTCTGAGTCCTGGTAATGGACACTCATAAATCAAAGCAGCAGAATGTAAAACCTTGGTTCTGTGATGCCTACAGACACAGCCAGAGGTGTGTTTCTGAAATCTGTGATGCTTTCAGTAAGTTATATGTTGTTTGATAAGTAGAAATAATTTTACAGGTAATACAACCTTTAAGTTTGAATTTTAAAGCTGTTCCTTTACAGTTCCTTCGGCAAGATAATGGCAGCACATGAAAGTCTCTACAAAGTCATTTGTGCGTGTCACAGCTAAAAAGCATCAATTAAGATTTGTCGAAACCAAATGTTTGAAAGACAGCAAAACATATCCAGCAGGTCCTTCTGCTGTCCTATGAATATCTACATATATGATTTAAATACTAATGACAAATTAACATTGACTGCACTTTAGAATTTACTTTAAAGCTTATTATTGTTGTTGGTTTTGTTGCTGTTGTGGTGGTGGTGATGGTAATTCACTACTGCTGGTAGTGGTAGCAATAATAATATCATCTCCATAATATTTTTAATATTTTCCATAAAACTCTGGTTAAGCCTCTCCTGATAATCAGATGTTATTCACCAAAATTAGAGACACTTAGTAAATATTAACTGGGGTAAATGTCTATAACCAGAATCCAATTAGGTTGTAGCTTAATGATGTCTCACTCTCACTTTCTAATCTCCTTCATTCACAGGTCTCTCGTGGTTATAAAACTCCGTTGCCAAAGGAGTCAAATAAAAAACATTTAAAATATAGCAGAAGACTTTCTCATGACTTGTGACCCAAATGTACTGGGAACCAGCTTCAAGTAATAGAACATCACTCAGTAGTATAAATTGCTTAATAGAAGACTTTAATAGTGTTTAATAACATGGCAACAAATTTCATGAATCTTTAAACAAAACCATTATCAGCTTCAAATCTCAGAGTTTGTCCTTGCAGTCCCTTCTTATCCATGTAATGTACTGTGTAAGTTTCCGTTACTTTGAGGATAACCTGCAACTGTATTTTAAGTTGCCATTAATTTCCCCATACTTGCTGCATTAAAGAAAAAATTTAGTTAATTTACTCTTCAAATTTTGGAATACTGTGTAATAGGTACTAGAAACGTTCCAGAAGAATGCCCAATGGTATTGGAAAAGAGCTGTGAGTGTTTAGTATGGAAGAAAGGGGGCAGGTGTTTCAGGTTACAGTGTGCAGCCTGTGGCAACTGCACTGGAATTGTTCAAGTAGATTTTACTGAGACCCTTCTGTGTCAAAGGGTAAACTACAAAGAAACTGAAGACCGGAAGACTTTGACTGTTGGGTCAGAGAACACATTGGGGACTCAGATATTGCTTTGACATATATTTTTATCTTGTTACCTTGTTTTCCTGCATCATTTAGGTGCAGTCATCATAAAAGAGACCCATGGCCCTGTGCTGAATCTACTCATGTTTTATTAATGATGTGAAGGCCTTTCCTTGCCTTTTAACAGGACTCCACAGGGATATTTCAATGAATTTTTAATCTTCATTTTTACCCTTCTTTAAAGCAGAGCTACAAGTGAACTGCACAGAGGGCTCTGCTGAGCAACCAGGTATTTGTCAGGCTGCCACATGAGTCATTTTTTTTTTTTCAATGACAAAGCAGGTGGCTGCCCTGGAGGTAACATAAAAGAAATCCCAGTAATCATGTCCTGCTTGAGTTGTCTACACATTGCTGACTCAACAGCAATCTCTATACAGAGGAAAACAAGGAAGGAGATAAAATATAAACTAAAAGCAAACAAACCAAGGAAAAAATGTCATAAAAACCACCCGTGAAACAATCACTATCCTTTGTCCTCTCAGAGAATGATTTTTTAAGCATGCATGCTTTAAATGAAAACCTATAAAACAAATTACCAAAAGAAATCTGTGTACTTTACAGGACACTGAATCTGGTGTTTTCATAGAAAAAACCTGCTAGAAAAAAGAAAATGAAATCACTTAATCTTCAAATCCTTGCTCGTTTGCTGAATAAAATATCTAAGGCCCAGAGGGATTCAAGAAGTTCTAAATTTGATCTCAGGCCAAGATCTGAGTCAGAAATTTATATCCATGTATTTAGCACATGATTTATAGCAGTATAATTGCATACAAAAACATAATTAAAGCTGAGGGCACATGCTGAGTAGATATATGTAACCCTCTTCTTCAAATAGTGGGAAAAAACATCTGCCTGGTGAATAACATAGAGCCTGCATTGCACCCACACCATGTTTGTAGTGACAAACAGTTTAGGGATAGATGATTTTTTGTATTTGAGACACTCATTCTTATTTAAGACATGTTTCTTTAAAATAAAAACTAGTGTTATTGGCATACATCTTTGACATTCTACATAACATATACTATAAGGAAAGAGATATCAAGTTCAAGTAATGAGGGAGAGAATGAGAAACAGAGAAATGAGACATCAAACAAGTATAAATCCTGAACAGAAACAAAGCATTAACAGAGTGGTTGGTGTTATCCTAGTCTCAGAATAGGAAATAGCAGTACCTGTTAGTCTAGTACCTAAAGATGGCTTATAGAACAAGTGCCCTAGTTGTTACTATAAGTATGTACTTTAAATATGTTTGCCAATAACACTAGTCTTTCTTTTAAATAAACATGTCTTAAATGAACACTAGCCAAATTATTTCCAAAGAATATTGAGACCATGATTAGTAGCATAAACCTGTCCTCCTCTTACAATCTGAATCCAGAAAGAATCTTAGTTTGATAGTGGAATAAGTTTTGTGTGGTTGTACGCCATATGTGCACACATGTATATATGATTATTTAAAACTTCCTGACAAATTGACTGCAAAACTGATCATGAATGCTTGTATTTTGAATACTTTGATAGTTTATAGTGAACCATAATCTGTAAAGTACAAACAAGAATTTTAAATGTTTAAAGCATTGAGATGGTTTCCTACTATTCTATCCTCAGCCTTCTATATTTTTTCCTACAGGCTACCATCAGGGCAGATGTGCCAATGCTAACTGCTTTGCAGTGTTTGGCTGTCTATGTATGGTCCCAGGACTATTTGTCCCATTTAAAGACCCTTCACTCCTGACAATGCAGTGTTGCCATTTTTATTGTTCAGTATATACGGTGCATCCATCTGGATAGTCTTCTTCTGTTTTAGAGCATCAAGTAACCCTAGACCCCTAGGGAACATCTTACAACCTTATCTGGATGCATAAGCAAACCTCATTCTCTACGTCTGCATGCCACTTTTTCATATAATTTTCTTAACCATATGCAGTTAATATTTATTCTCTGTTGATAACACTTTTACCCTATGTAGTGAAGACCATAGTTTTCTTCTAAAGACGTATCTTAGAAACCTTTTAAACTTTGCTTATATGTGGATGTTTGTGGTTTTCATGCCTTGTGCATGAGAAGTGTGGGCTAGGAAAAGGATCAAATTCCAAGGTTCTGAAGTTAAATGTAGTTATTACATGCCTAGGTTCCAGGAAACAAAATTAGGTCCTCTGGAAGAACAGTAAATTCTATTGACTACTAGCTCTTCAGAAAATATTTCTACTTTTCTGTGACCTCCCTAGGGTGCTTCCGGACTCAGTTTCCAGAGGGGAGCAGATCGGCTGGAAGACTGCTCCAGCCACCGGTCGTATTTCTACTTTTAATGATTATCTCTTAACACAATCCTGGAACAATAAGAACTTATTATATGTTAGTTAAATTGTGCATGATAGTTAAACATACATGTTCAGTGATAAAGCGTAAGTAGTGTTATGAAGGATATTTGTTATCTTAGTTAGGGTTTCTACTGCTACAATGAAACAATGACCAAAAGCAAGGTGAGAGGAAAGGATTTCTTTTGCTTACACTTCTGCATCACTGTTCATTTTCAAAGACAGCCATTATAGGAACACAAACAGGGCAGAAACATGGAAAAGAACATAAGGCATGCACCACAGATGAGTGATTCTTATAGCTTGCTACTGTGTTTTCTTTAGCCAATTTTCGTTAAGAACCAGAATCACGGGTCCAGGAGTGTCCCCCAACCAAAGTGGGCTGAGACTTTCCACATCTAGCACTGCCTAAAATACATTACATACTTGCTTACAATCTAATCTTATGGATTCAATTTCTCAGTTGAGATTCCTTCCTAATAGGTGACTCTAGCTTCTGTCAAATTGACTTAAAAACTAGCTTCTATAACCCTTCTTCTTCTAAATATCCATAAGCACACAAGAACTAGTATATTGAGTATAGCACTAAAATATATATTCTTCATTCTTAATTTTGAAATTATAGTAGTTCAGACTAATTGAGATTTCTGTAATGATAAATGCATCCTATCTTTGTCATTTCTGCTTATCTCCATGTACCTACAGAATACTTCAGACATAGTGTTGTTGGGAATGTGATTTGAAAATTATATTTAATTGGAATTCATTTAAAGTGGTAAAGTTACAGGAGGAAGTCAGTACTTTAGACATTACGGTTGACAATGCAGAGTGTGCATAGTAATACCCATTGTTGGTTTTATATTTAAAATATGAAGGAATGAAATGAAATGCTAAAAGGAATTCAAAAAAGAAAGTAAATTTAAAATAATGAAAAACACAGTTATTCTTATGCTAAGAAAATTCTCTGAGTATCTTGGAAGAGGTTGTGATGTTTTTAGAAGAAAGGCTTTTGGTGGTACTAGTTTTCTATGGAACGCTGGAATGTTGGGTGAAATATAAGTAATTGTCACTGTTAAGTACAACATGTGATGTATTTTGTCACAAGTTAAGGTTTCACAAATATTTATTATTACAATATTTACTGTTAAATGTCAGGTTGCGTACCAGTTTTTTTCAGAGTACTGGCTAGATCATAACTGTGTACCTTTATACCCCCTCATTTGGAGGAACAAATGTGAGAACTCAGGTCTCATTCCATCAATGTATACAAATTTGAATGTTGCCTATAAAATTCATTTGGTGAGGACAGTGGTTGCTCTGCACATGGCTCAGTAAAATTTAGAACAGCACATACCTGCTCATGTCAAATTTCAGTAGTAATCTCCATCTACATAACCCATGTGCCATGCGCAATTAAATGCCAAGCCCAATTCCAGTGCATCTGCTGTGTGCATTAACTGCCCACAGCCCAATAGTCAGTTGTTCAATCACAAAGAAATAGGGACTGTGTCATTTTAACATAGTTTTCTATTTTAGTGAGCAGTTCTCAAATACTGTTAGGGGGCTGACTTCAAACCAAATGTTTTGTTACTCTTTAAAGCTTATCTATCTGTTTAATTAAAAATACTAAATAAGATTCAACTTCTTTTTAAAAATGTATTCTTCTCTCATACATTAAATCATGGCC